>NC_142942.1:34431698-34484198 GCF_046866305.1 Octopus bimaculoides
AATGAATGTGTATAAAATACTTATTATATAAAGATAAAAAAATATTATTAAAATATCAAAATAATAACCATTACATAATCAATCCTACATCCATTATAAAATAATCTAATAATTATATATAAAATAATCTAATAATTATATATAAAATGATCTAATAATTATATATAAAAATCAACTAAACAAATTTTTTTGTTTAAAATACAATTTGAATGAAGTTTAAGGTTAAAATAATAAAGATATTATTAGCACATATTTAAACGATGCAATAGTTTAAGCTAAGCTATTTATGATTAAAAACATTTATTTATAAGACGTTTAGTGAAAATATTCTGTATAGTATAGGAAATTAACATAAAAAGACTAGGTATTTATCGCATAAAACAGTATTAATCGAAAATATTTCAACCTTAATCAAATTGAAGTCTTATATTAGGCTAAAATGGTACTCTAATTTCAAAATAATTTAGTGTTAAATGAAGTATCGATTAAAATTATCATTTAAAATCAATTGAATAATAAAAAAAAATACAAAGAATATTTATTTATTCCAAATAATAATATAACATCGTAAACAAAGTAAAAAATATACAAATCAAAATGTTATTATATTTCAAGCTGAAACTTAGATGTAAAAGTCAAAACTCGAGGTTAATTAGAAATAAAAATATGAATGAAAAAATTATTATGAATGAAAGATTAAGTCATATAGCTTAAGTCATAGTAAAAAAACTATTAACAATACTATAAACAAAGAAAAAGGCTAGTTATTTATATCATAATATAGAATGAAATATTAAACAATATTAATCGAAAATATTATAAATCTAATCAAATCGAAGTCATATTTAGGTTAAAATGATACTCTCACTTCTAAATAATTTAGTGTTAAAAAAGGTATCGATTAAAAATAATCTTTAAAAATCAATTGAATAATATAAAAATACAAGAATATATATTATTTTCAAACTATAGTATAAAGTTATTTAACAAATTAAATGTTATACTTATTCAAATGCCGTCGTAATTCAAATTGAAACTTAGACGTTACTAAGATGTATAGTGTTTATTATTAGAAAGAGGTCGCGCGAAAATACTACATGAAAATAGAGAATATAATAAGAAAACATGAATGAAAGAATAATTCTTAAAATAATGAATGAAAGATTTAAACTTTATATAACTTACAAAATAAAAAAAAAAACAGCTATCTTATAAAACATATTAATGAATTTTAAATTCTAATAAATAATAAATTTTAAATAATAAGACTAAGAAACATAAATAATAAGTATGGAATAATCTAAAATACTATTATTAAATTAATTTTGTAAAAATCGTAATGTCATTACAATATAAATACTTAAACTCCCTAAAATATTAATCTACCTATAAATATAAATTATAACTGCTACAATTAGTAAAGAAGGAATAGTATAAACAAATACATACTCACACACACCCTCACACACAGACATACACACACACACACACACACACACACACACATATATATATATATATATATATATATATATATACACACATACATATATATACATATATATGTATGTGTGTATATATATATATATATATATATATATATATATATATATATATATATATATATACATATATACACATATATATGTGTATATATATATATATATATACATATATATACATATATATATATATATATATATATATATATATATATATATATATATATATATATATATACATATATATATATACATATATACATACATATATATATATGTGAGTAAAAATAAATACAAAAAAAAGGGTTTTGTATGATCGTGTATAGAGGAATATATTATTTTATTTAAAAGAGTTCCAACTCTGTCTGTTTTTTATGTTTTTTATTTATATTCTTGTAAAATTTATGTGGGATATAGAATATGGAATATATAATATATAATATAAAAAAAGATGGATGGTACAATGAAATGAAGTATTGAATGTCTTATTGAATATATGAAATATTGAGTGTTCAATATAAAGGATTAAATATATAAATATATAAAGGCGAAAACGTATTTTCTATACCTTGTAGTATTTCATCATGGCCGGTATGACAGACTGTAACAGACTGTCATACCGGCCATGATGAAATACCACAAGGTATAGAAAATACGTATTCGCCTTTATATATTTATATATTTAATCCTTTATATTGAACACTCAATATTTCATATATTCAATAAGACATATTCCATATATTCAATAAGACATTCAATACTTCATTTCATTGTACCATCCATCTTTTTTTATATTATATATTATATATTCCATATTCTATATCCCACATAAATTTTACAAGAATATAAATAAAAAACATAAAAACCAGACAGAGTTGGAGCTCTTTTAAATAAAATAATACATACATATATATACATATATACATATATATACATATGTATATATACATACACACACACACACACACACACACATATATATATATATATATATATATATATATATATATATATATATATATATATATATTTTATTATATGTATTTATTTTCTCTAAGTTAATAATTAACTCCGACAAAATAAATTGGTTAATAGATACCAGGGAAGCAAAGATCATAAAATGACTGTGGAGTAACTCCTGTTTATGAGATAGAAACTCCTTGTTATTTTGGGTACTTGAGTAAATATATAAATTTAGTAAATGGAGTAAAACGCATTCGTTAAATTAATTCTTTTATTTCCAACATATGTTTCAAAGATTACAAATTATATCTTCCATAGGAATAAGTGATGTTGATAAGGATGTAATCTTCTCTTCAGGGAAATACACAGGAACCAGCTTAACCGTAAGACATATTAACCGAATATGATAACTATAGTTAGAGAAGATTGCTACGTAATTTATTTGAAAAAAACCGTCGGAGGTTGGAACGCTGCTAGACAGTACGTTGGGCAAGAAGGGAAGAAAAGAAGGAAAAAAGGAAATTTAGAGTTTAGAATTGGGAGATAATAAGATGATTTAAATCCGATAAAGACTGGAGAAGAATGTTTTATTTATAATGGGACTGTAAAGGGGAGTTAATCGTGTATTTATACAAGTAGTGTTGACATAAATGTGTATAATCATATATATATACATATATGTACGCATACACCCATACATACATACATACATACATGTGCATACATATATTTATATGCACATACATATATCTATATACACATGTTAATTATAAGAGACACATGTTAATTATACCTTTATATGTAAAAAGATATGGTAGATTTATCTCGCTTGATATATGTTATCTAAACTCTCTTAATTTTTGAACCCAAATTAGAACACCAATAACATCTATAAACATATACTAAAACATTACTTTCAGTTCAACTTAACATAAACATTGCTTCCTACGATGTTCAATACGTTATGCTCAATTAACCTTATTCACTTGATTTCATAGTTCTTTCGTACATCCATCTCCTTCATATACTGCTTTCACTTTATTCAGCAAAAATAGGAGTTATTTATCATGTTCCAAGTTATATTAGTGGCAGTATTCTACGTCTACGAATTCCATTTGTCCTCTTAAACTTTCTTAGACACATCTAAGATTCTGAAAACAATCCTAGTTCACTTGTTTACGTTCATTGTAAGATGAATCCAAAACATTTAAATATTCTCCTCTCTCTGCTCTATGACGTATAAATTACTGAACAATATAACATTCTATTTCATCTCTTGGAAAACCCTTGCAACAACAGATATAGAAACGTAATCATTACCTGCGTTGCCTTCTAGCACTTGTGCTGCTGACATGTTAGAAAATCATTCGAGCGTGGCCGTTGCCAGTACCGTGTGACTTGCCCTCATGCCGGTGGCACGTAAAAGCACCCACTACACTCTTGGAGTGGTTGGCGTTAGGAAGGGCATCCAGCTGTAGATTAACTGTTGGAAGAAGGCAGTCTGAGTCAAATGCTTCTTTTGGCTGTCACCACATGTATACTCATCCGGTGATTGGAAATAAGGTAAAGGATGGCCCGTCCGAGAGAATAACATTCTTCCACTGCTCTTGGAACCAATTCTGTAGGTTTTTACTCTACTCTAAACACTTTGCGATGTTTGTTTTTGAAAGTAGTGGTTTTCTGATTGCTGCCCTCCCATGAAATCTGGCTTTGTGCAGCTCCCAGTAAACAGTTTTTTTTTTTTTGGAAACTGGGTTCTTGAGGTGGTCATTAAGCCCTGCAGTAATTTTGGGAGCTGTACTTTTGTGATCCTTTCTAACAATTTGTGTAAGAATCTGATGGTCCCTATCCAAAAGTTTTGGTTTTCTTCCGGCGTTTTGTTTTGACTAGGAGGTTTTTCCCTCTTTCTCAAAGGCTGTTATTACTTTTGAGACAGTACTTCTTGATACACCAAATATTTCAGCTGTTTTCATTATGCTAGTGCCTGTCAACGATGATGATGATATATACATATATATATACATATGCATACACACACACACACACACACACACACATACATACATACATATATATATATATATATATATATATATATATATATATATATATATATATAAATGAGAATGTGTGTCTCTGTCTGTCTGTCTGTCTGTCTGTGTGAATCCCTACATACATACATACATATATATATATATATATATATATATATATATATATATATATACATACATATATATATCTATATATATAAAAATGAGAATGTGTGTCTCTGTCTGTCTGTCTGTCTGTCTGTGTGAATCCCTAAAACTCGAGAACTACGCAACCAATTTCATTCAAATTTTACACATGCCTTACTTAGGGTTCCAGTTGTTTTAGTCAAAAAAAAATTAACTTCTTGCAGAGTTCGAGCACACGGCAACATAATATCTCCTCCACTATTTAAGTATTACGTGTCAAAAGTGAAACAAAAACACTCATGTCAAATACTTTCACTTTAAAAATGAAACTATTCCACTAACTGAAACAATCACATTTCGATACTGTAGTAACAGATACTTTCACAGAGAGACAAAGAGAGAGACAGAAAGAGAGAGAGAGAGATGTATATGTATACATATACATGTATATGTACACCATTTCGATACTCTAATGACAGATACTTTCAGAGAGAGAGAGAGAGAGAGAGAGAGAGAGATGTATATGTATACATATAGATGTACACGTATATGTATATATATATATATATATAGATCTATACATACATGTATATGTATACATGTGTAGATGTATATATATATATATATATAGAGATGTACATGTAATATGTACACATATATACATGCATACAGATATCTATACATATATACACCCATCACACACACATACACATGCACACAAACACACACATTAGTCATTTGTTTTCTTATCCAAAACTACGTCAAAAGTACTGAATGGATCTTTATGAAATTTGGAAATTATATTCTTTGCGTAACGGCCATAACTTCCATGAAAATTCATATATTTTTGATGTTGATGAAATTTTTACCCGAACATAACAGATGAGCATTATTTAGAAAATGATGTCACACGTTATCGAGGCTACCATTCTTTCTGGATGTGCAAAAGGGGATGACGTCTTTATTCCAAGAATTCCTCTTACTCCATCAGGAGCAGACATTCCTTTTACATTCAGAAGACTACAATTCCCCCTTCGTGTGACTTTTGCCATGTCTATAAACAAATATCAGGGTCAAACACTGTCTGTAGCTGGTCTTCTCTTGGAAGAGCCCTGCTTCTCACATGGACAACTGTATGTTGGCTGCTCAAGAGTGGGCAGCAACAAAAAACGTATTTGTATATGCTCCACAAGGGAAAACAAGGAACATAGTTTACAATGAGGTGTTATAATCACAACAGCAAGAAAGTATGTACATGATCACCTTCTTTTACGAAACTTCATTGACTTTCATATATTTATATTGATATACATATATATACGTGTGTTTGGGTGCGTGTGTGTATATACATCTCTATATATAAAGATGATGCGTAGTCTAGACGGCGTTTTTAGATTTCATTATTCTCTTTAACCCGGGCAACGCCGGGTATTTCTGCTAGTATATATATATATATAGATAGATAGTTATATATATATATATATATATATATATATATATATATATATATATATATATATATAGATAGATAGATAGATAGATAGATAGATATAGATATATAGATATAACAAACTTTGGTTGTAGAACAAACAACAAAATCAAGGTCATTCAACTAATATATCACATTTCGAACATTTAATCACATATAAAAAAACATAATGCTTTTTCTATACATAGAATACGGATGTACAAAATCACAGAAGATGAAACATTACTTCATTTAGACAGGCATATAGAAAAAAGTGAGTACAGTCTATCGCGTATAAAAAAATATTTTTAAAAATTAATAAATTAATACTACAGTGTCTAGAAAAAATTTTTTTTAACATTATAAAACCTAAAATAGGGTAATAAATATATAAAAATATAAATATATATATATAAATATAAAAATATGTATGCAAGTACATAAGATATAGAATATCGATAAAAGTTCATCGATTCAGAATTTTTTTTTCTTTTCACGATTAAAAGTTACTTTTTAACGTAAAAGGAAACCTTTTTAGAAAAGCCGGTGTCCAAGCAAAATAGCCATATTTACAGTCCCTACGGCCATTTCAGGGGTTCATCAACGTAGTCAATGCATGAGGGTGCATTACGGTAATGACTCCTTTGTCAGGGGAAAATAGTAACACCACATACCAATACGAAATTTTTTGAAGAAAGGCGATGCCTCATTGCATGTTTTCTTTTATAAGATATCATGCACAGACCAGCCCAAATATTCAAAAGATTCTTTTTCCCTCCCTTTCCTTCTCTCTTTCTTTTCTTTATTTAAATCAGAAGAGAAAAAAAAAATTTTTTTAATTTTATAATTATACAGGTGACTGTATTAAAGTAAATTCAGCCTCGTCGGTATTCCTATACACTTTTTATTCCTATACACTTTTTATTCCTATACACTTTTAAGAATGTAGACGAAAATTTATGGATGCAAAAAGGAAATCACATCAGTAAATTTATTCAAGGTGTTTGGTCCAGAACATTTAAGGATGGTAAGGGATTCCCTCATACACAGCTTACATTTGCTAATATTTCCTTTGAAGTTAGTGGTTCTAGAAATGATGGACCATTCTAGATAATAATTCTTATTCCTCTTCAATTCATGTATATGGGATGCAAGTGTGGTTGAATTTCAGTACTTATCCTTAGAGAACGAACTCATATGGGATCTATATCTAGCTTTAAAATCTACTGTACTACCTATATAGAATTTGTTTAATTTATCCTTGTCCTTAACTACACATTTATATACAACATTAGTAACCAAACAGGAACCATCCAAGGGACATAATTCGGGGTTTCTACAATTACATTTCTTCCCAAGGCCTTTCTTAGTTTTATTTTTACTTTTACTTTTTGCATCATCGATTCTTGCCAGGTTTCCTTCTATCATTCCATCAGATCTTCCCTTATTACTTCGGGTTCGATAAACCCGGTGAAGGCAAAGTACTTGTACCATTGGCATTGGGTGTTACACAATTATTATTCACAGGTCTGGGGCTACCCTCAGGGGAACATTGCCAACTCCCCTGTCCAGCAAGTTTGCTTCTATTAATAGATGCAATAATTGAGGCGAAATTAGGCATTACAGAGTGAGAGAACTTGACAGTTGACTTGTTACAAATACTATAGTATTTGTGATTCCTTGTCAAAAGTAAAATGTAAAGCTTTGTATAAGCTTTGTTGTGTTAAGTACTGGTTGTCACAAAAGTATTAAAATACATATATACATTCTTTGATAGTACTAAGCAAATATTAAAAACAGTTTACAAGAGAGTATTCAACAAAAAGTATTAGGAGTTCAATAAAAATCATGTTTGTTTGTTTGGTAGTATATATATACACACAGAAGGAGATATATTTAAGAATTTACAAAAAATTGGAGAGGAACCAACCTGTCTTTTTAACATGTTTTCTCTCTTGTATAATGCCCCCACCACCACCACCAAATCATTACAAATTCTCCTCCATGTTTAACTGTTGGAAGAAGGCAGTCTGAGTCAAATGCTTCTTTTGGCTGTCTCCACATGTATACTCGGCTGGTGGTCGGAAATAAGGTAAAGGATGACCCGTCCGAGAGAATAACATTCTTCCACTGCTCTTGGAACCAATTCTGTAGGTCTTTACTCTACTCTAAACACTTTGCGATGTTTGTTTTTGAAAGTAGTGGTTTTCTGATTGCAGCCCTCCCATGAAATCTGGCTTTGTGCAGCTCCCAGCAAACAGTCTTTTTAGGAAACTGGGTTCTTGAGGTGGTCATTAAGCCCTGCAGTAATTTTGGGAGCTGTACTTTTGTGATCCTTTCTAACAATTCATGTAAGAATCTGATGGTCCCTATCCAAAAGTTTTGGTTTTCTTCCGGAGTTTTGTTTTGACTAGGAGGTTTTTTCCTCTTTCTCAAAGGCTGTTATTACTTTTGAGACAGTACTTCTTGATACACCAAATATTTCAGCTGTTTTCATTATGCTAGTGCCTGCCAATATATACATATGCATACTCACACACACACACACATACATACATATATATATATATATATAGATCGATAGATAGATATAGATATAGATAGATATAGATAGATAGATAGATAGATAGATAGATAGATAGATAGATAGATAGATAGATATAGATAGATAGTTATATATAGATAGATATATATCGATAGATAGATATATAGATATATATATAACAAACTTTGGTTGTAGAACAAACAACAAAATCAAGGTCATTCAACTAATATATCACATCTCGAACATTTAATCACATATAAAGAAACATAATGCTTTTTCTATACATAGAATACGGATGTACAAAATCGTAGAAGATGAAACATTACTTCATTTAGACAGGCATATAGAAAAAAGTGAGTACAGTCTATCGCATATAAAAAAATATTTAAAAAAATTAAATTAATACTACAGTGTCTAGAAAAAATTTTTTTTTAACATTATAAAACCTAAAATAGGATAATAAATATATAAAAATATAAATATATCAATATATTATAAATTAACTACCAACAAAAATAATTGGTAAGCTAACTCAAAAAATCATCACCAAAATAGCAGAAAAAAACGACAGTGAAAGTATGCAGACTCTTCAAGAATCGATCCTTTTGGTAATATTAATAATAATAAAGGAGTTACGACGCAAAAACGTATAAATTCAAATGAACATATTTATCTTCTTCAATATATATTTCAGTATAAAGAATTCATTAAGAGGCTTAAATCAAAATTTCTTTACACATCATTCAGGAATAAATATAACATCAGAAAAAATACATTCCGTTTAAAAACACAAACCGTTCATGGTGAAAAAATTTCACAATTACCTGAATGATGTGTAAAGAAATTTTGATTTAAGCCCCTTAATGAATTCTTTATACTGAAATATATATTGAAGAAGATAAATATGTTCATTTGAATTTATACGTTTTTGCGTTGTAACTCCTTTATTATTATTTATATATAAATATAAAAATATGTATGTAAGTTTACGATGTATGGATGGGGACAGCTGCATCAAGAAGTGCTGACCTCTAACTGTGGAGGGGCAGACATAGGACAGAATAGTGAGAAAAGATCTTCATGTGTTGAGCCTCACAGATGAGATGGCAAGGGACTGAGACTCCAGGCAGTTTACTGGGCTTGAGAAGACACATCAAACTAAGTAAAATTGTGGCTGTTCGTACATACAGTTATGTACTCTATGTCTCTCTCTCAGCTGAGAGGTCCCTTCTTTTGTGAGGCTTGCAGATGCTGATGCCACATAAAAAGCACTTGTACCAGTGCCACTTGAAAGCACCCTTGCTAGTGCCATGTAAGAGCACCTGTGCCAGTGCCACATAAAAAGCACCCAGTTCACCCTCCGAAGGACATCTATAGAAACCATGCCAAAATAGACAATTGGAACCTGAGCAGTTCCCCACTTGACCAATTTGATAAACCATCATGCGAGCATGAATAGCAAACATTAAATAATGCTGCTGCTGATTATATATAATGTATTGTTCCTTGATAGAAAACTTCAACAAAAAAAGTACTCCGTCTGGGGAGAGATAAATATTATTTATTTAATCATACATTGTTGGTCAAGTGAACTCTTGGTATTAAGACTCTTGGTATTTAGACTCTTCATATTGGGGCAGCAGCTATATGATAATTTCCCAGAATGCCATTAATTATTTTCTTGTATCTGTGAGTTGCTGAAAAGTGTTTGTCTAGGAGAGGCAGGAATTTTTTTACATATGAGTGGTTGGCGTTAGGAAGGGCATCCAGCTGTAGAAACTGCCAAATCAGATTGGAGCCTGGTGTTGCCATCCGGTTTCACCAGTCCTCAGTCAAATCGTCCAACCCATGCTAGCATGGAAAGCGGACGTTAAACGATGATGATGATGATGATGATGTTAGTTCTTATTAAGGGAAAAGGGAGGTGTGAACCAAATAATTTTCCTTAACCTATTTTTAGGTCTCTTATTATTCTGATTAATACTAGAGGGGTTATGTATTACTTTATCTTTGATGCCACTAGATCTATTATTATTCTGATTAATTATTAGAGGGATTATATATTAATTTATCTCTGAAGCCACTATTGGCTAGAACATTGTTATAATGATTCTCGAAAATTTCTTTAGAAGAAGAAAGGTTAGACACTGTGTTACTAATATTAGCTATCAGGTTTTGCAATATTACAGGAGGGAGACAAGACTGTTTATGTATATACGCGAGTTTCTCAATAGGCTTATGAAAAGGTTTATACAAGGAAGAGTTCAAATGTAGGGAAACATCTAAATAATCAACTACAGATAGATTCGTAACTACTGTAATTTTAAGGCCTAACTGATTAAAGGTAGAAATAAGTTGCTTTCTAAATACCCTATTCTTGATTAACTAGTTGATATCTTTCCAGCCTTATATTTTAAGTTCTAAGCAGGATAACTCTTTTACCTTTTTACATTTTAGTTTTTGTGTTTTCTGTCTTCTGTTTTTTACCTTCTGCGTTTTTCATATTTTTTCAGTTTTTTCATGTTTCTTCTCTTATTCAATATTTTTAGTTCATTATATGTGGTTTGTGCCTGAAGAATGTTTGAGATATTTCTCAACACTATTAGCAGCATTTAAAGACACGTATTGTGTCCTTTAAATAATATATATATATATATATATATATCACTTGGAGAGAGAGGCCCTTCTCACTCACAACATCTCAATTGTCTTTGGTCGCAATCCAGCTAATCACTGTTGTTCTTATATATACTCCACATAGTACAGGAAGGTCTATTGGTGTCAGGCAGTCTGTGGTCTCATAAAATTTGAGAGTTCAGTGATGTCAGTTTCTGTTGTAGCATTTAGCAAGGCTCCCAGTTTGGTGGGGCTCAAATTGCTTGCCAGTTTGCATGTCAAGCATAGCTGCATGGTGTATTTTCGCCCAAAGGAAAATAATATCACTATGGGCAAAAAAAAATAAATAAATAGCTAGATACTCTGCAATAGTGCAATTGTGCATTTTATTGTTACTACAAGTTTGCACTGAATATAGGTGATTAATTGTATATCTTACACTTTCATTCAGTGCAATTTGTTTCACTTTGTTCAGCATCTTATATATATAAAATTCAAAAGATTGTCATTCTGAATTCAAATCCTGTTAAACTCAACTTTACCTTTCATCCATCCAACATCAATAGGTGCAAGAACCAGTCAAATACTGAGATGAATTTGATTTGGTATCCCCCACTCTTCTCTAAGCAGGAGAATTTGGTTGAGAATCTTATGAATGCATTTAAACCAGCCATATCTAGCTTAAAATATTTTACCTGTGTAATGTTCAAACCAACCAAAAATGGCCTCTCACACCCACCTTGAAATACCATTCTCAAAACAGCCCACCATATCATTGACATCTCAAAGCTATAAAATACTGGATGATTAATTCAAAATAATGTGAATAAATAAACATAGCATTTGAC
Source organism: Octopus bimaculoides (assembly GCF_046866305.1). Classification (NCBI taxonomy): domain Eukaryota; kingdom Metazoa; phylum Mollusca; class Cephalopoda; order Octopoda; family Octopodidae; genus Octopus; species Octopus bimaculoides. The sequence continues at coordinate 34,443,821 of NC_142942.1, forward strand.
AGAATAATCCTAATGCTAGAGGGTTAAAGCTGGATGAGGGTACAAACCCCAACGGTTACAAGATTTCTGTGAGGAGCTGCAACTTCAGTTATTATTAGCTTTCAAAGACATTCTATCCAATGCAATTTGATAGGAGAAGTTTGAACATAAGCAGAAAACAGCAAATTTTTGAGGTTATAACCCAGCTGGATGTTTACTCAAACAACTCCTTCTTAATCTTAGAGACACAACAATGCTTCCTCCCATCCCCACAACATGTCATTCTATTGATAATATGTGATATAATAAATAGTTGTGTTACTTGGTAACATGGAATAAATGTTGGTGAGAAAGTAATGATGGATCATTAAATAGGACTTGAAGTCACCAAATGTAATGTAGAAGAGAATGTTGTTGTAAGGTTATTGCGGAAGAATGAATAAGAAAGGGATTTAAGTACATTCTCAGTTATTTATCCTCAGATATATTTATTCTAGTCACTTAACATATAGCTTAACATAAAGATAAATATGTTGGTAATTATCTAAGTGTATCTCTGTGTATTTGTGTTTTTAAGTGTATATACTTTTGCTGGTTTCAACCAAAGACTGTGAGGAACCTGTTGACCCAATTTGCTGACTTTTCCGATGGCACGCAGGTGTCAATAAATGGTTGAACGACCAAGTCTAAGCTTCTCTGCTAGTTCGTCAACAGTTATGATGGGATTTTGTTCCACCAGGATTTGCAAAACATTTCATTTCACATTGTTCCAGTCTACTCTACTGTAAATGGGGTAACACTGTGATGGATTAGCTTTCCAATCAGGGGGAATTTTGGCCTGCTTGCCTACTACCCAGTGGAGTGGTCTCATTCAAAAGCAAAACAGTACAAAGTGCATTGTGACCAATGATGTATAACAGCATTTGATAGTCTGATTGATTTCCTGGTCACGTAATGTGTGTGTGTGTGTGTGTGTATCATCATTGTTTAATGTCTGCCTTCCATGCTGGCATGGGTGGGATGGTTTGACAAGAGCCAGCCAAGCAGAAGCCTGCACCAGACTTCTGTGACTGTTGTGACAGGATTTTTACAGCTGGATGCTTTCCTAACACCAACCACCCAGCAGAGTGGACTTAGTGCTTTTTATGTGGCACAAGCACAGGCAAGGTTTTTACAGCTGGATGCCCTTCCAAATGCCAACCACTTTACAGTGTGGACTGGATGCTTTTTAAGTAAGTCCTGCACTGACAGGGTTACCAAGTAACATTCAAGACAAAAATCTTTTGAGAGGGGAGGGGGCATTGGAGGAGGTGACCTTGTGTCAGATGATGAAAGGTTATAGTGAGACAGAGACAGAAACAGATGTCTTGCTGTAGAGGAGGTACAAGGTTACCTGGCTGGAGAGAGAGAGAGAGAGAGAGAGATCAGGAATGAAGACAGAAAAGGTGTGCTGCCGCAAAAGAGATATGTGGTTACCCAATCTAAGAGAAGTGCAGGAGAAGAAGAGAGAGAGTGGAAGACAGCAGGATAGACAAGGCTCAGGGTTCAGTATATAAATGGGATGGTTGAGTAAAGACAGAGAGAGGTATAGATGGTGGCAAGTGTCAGGACATAATATAAGTGGCAGGATATTGCCAAAGAAGCATGATTAAAGAGTGCAGAGTGGGGGAGTAAGTGGTGAAAACATGGCTATATATAGAGTTGGGGAAGGGCTACCAGATAGCAATGATATGTGTGGGTGGAACACACAGGTTGGGCGGGGGGGCTAGCGGATAGCAATGATATGTGTGGGTGGAACACACAGGTTGGGCGGGGGGGCTAGCGGATAGCAATGATACTGTGAGACAGGACTAAGAGGACAGGATTGGGGTGTGGGAGGTAAGCATAGTGCTTGAAGTGGAAATGTGAGGAAGAGAAGAGAGAAGAGATGGAGTTTTGTTTGTTGTGGAAGAGTGTGTGAGAAGTTTTCTTGTTAAGTGTGGGTGGGACACACAGCACTTCTAGGCTGACGTAGGTGCATCTTCTGAAGAACCTCATATTGCCAGACATTTCGGTCCATTGTCATTTCCTCTGTGAGGCCCAACATCTTGAGATCAGTCCTGCTTTATGCAGCTGTCATCGTTCATACGCATCACATGTCCAAACCAATGTAGTCTTCTCTCTTGCATGCTACATTTGATTCCTCTTATACCCAACTTTTCTTTCAATACATTTGCATTTTGTCGTACATGCGTACTGATGTTGCACATTTAATGGTACATACTATCTTCATTTCTCTCCAGTCTATGCATGTCTTCTGCATTCAGAGCCCATGTCTCACTACCATAGAGTATAGCCGTTTGTACACAAGCATCCTACAGTCTACCTTTTACTCTGAGAGAGACTCCTTTTGTTGCCAACAGAGGTAATAGCTCTCTGAACTTCCTCCATCCTATTTTTCTAGAAACAATACTTTCAGAGCATCCTCCACCATTTTTAATTTGGTCACCTAGGTAACAGAAACTGTCTACAACCTCAAGAGAGCCTCCTGGCCATTTGAGAGGATCTCAGTCCTGTGTGCTCTTAGTGCTTATTGTTCCTGCACATCTGCCACATACAAAGATGACTTTATCTGTTAATCTACCTGCGATTCCATTGCACCTCTTATGTGTCCATAGTTTACATTTGGTGCAGTGAATAGAATTTCTTCCAACTCCTTTCCTACTTATCGAGCAGGGTCATTTACCTGATGGAAAGAGAGTTTTATCCTCTTATCTTCTTTCTTACTAACAACGTATACACACACACACACGCACACACACATGTATGTATATATGTATATATATATCTATATATACACACACAAGGGGGTACCCAAAAGTAACCAGAATTGTTCTGTGCTTGAGAAGAAGACCCATCAAGCCAAGTGGAATGATAGTCATGGCAGATACCGGTACCATGCACTGGCACCCATGCTGGTGGCACGTAAAAACACCCATTATACTCTCGGGGTGATTGGTGATAAGAAGGGCATCCAACCATCGAAACCATACCAAATGAGACTGGAGTCTAGTGCAGCCCCTCAGCTTACCAGCCCTAGCCAAACTGTCCAACCCATGCCAGCATGGACAACGGATGTTAAATGATGATATATGTATATATATATACAGAGTTGAACAGACAGAACACAACAAGGAGAAAAAGTTAGATGAAAGTAAAACAAATGGGAAACTAGACAAAAACTTAATGGATGGGAAATATAGACAAAGACATGATACATAGAATATTCACAGCTGAGTTTTCCTTGTCAGTCAATGACCCAAAATATCATAGTGGTTTTGCGCCATTACCGTTGAGACCACTCAATCTTGGAGGCACCAGTGCTGTTATTAAGCTACTGGAAAAAAGCTAGCAAATGTATATTAAGACAAAAACAAACAAGACATTACATAAATACAACAGATGAAGAATTATGCATATATAACAACATGAAGCCTTATGGCTATATACAACAGAAGAAAAAAATAATAATTATACATATATCGCGAATACAACAGAAAGAGCTTTGCAGGTATCGAATGAACTTAGTGGGGTTGCGCAAAGATGAAATGGAGTAAGTCCTAATGGATGTAGCAGGAGCCCAGACCAGTCTGGTCAAAGGCAAGGTGAAAAAGAACAACACTGCTTTCACCAGACACCGGTCACATGGTAGGGAAGAGGAGGTATTGAGAGAGGGAAAGAATGGGAGAGAGAGAGAGAGAGAGAGAGAGAAACAGTGAAAGAGAGAGAGAGAGAAACAGTGAAAGAGAGAGAGAGAGAAACAGTGAAAGAGAGAGAAGAGAAAGGTACAAAGGTGGAAAGAGAGGGTAAGAGTGGAGAAAGAGATAGAGTAAGAGTAGAGTTGGAAAGAGATAGAGTAGGGGTAGAGTTGGAAAGAGATAGAGTAAGAGGGAAAGCAGGGCACAGAAGAGAGAGAAGAGAAAGGTACAAGGGAGGCAAGCAAGGGCAGAAAGGGAGAGTAAGAGTGGAGAAAGATCATCATCATCATCATCATCATCGTTCAACGTCCGCTTTCCATGCTAGCATGGGTTGGACGATTTGACTGGGGACTGGTGCAACCGGATGGCTACACCAGGCTCCAATCTAATTTGGCAGAGTTTCTACAGCTGGATGCCCTTCCTAACGCCAACCACTCAGAGAGTGTAGTGGGAGCTTTTATGTGTCACCCGCACGAAAACGGCCACGCTCGAAATGGTGTCTTTTCGAGCGTGGCCGTTTTCGTGCGGGTGACACGTAAAAGCACCCACTACACTCTATATATATGCATCCCCTTCATCATATATGCAGTCATCACATTCGGTTAAAATTGCTTATTGATGTTGTTTCTCTTTTTTCTCCTGATGAGAAGTTTGCATTGTTTTACATCATTTTATACCCTCTGGAATAATACCAATGTTTTCTTCGAAACATATGTCAGAAGTATAAAAATTTGAATAACACCTGCATTTAACTCCATTTCTTTATTTATCTGTTATACAAAAACATTTCACTAAACCCTAGAATTTCTACCTTTTAAGTAGGCTGTAACACCCTTGGTACTTATGTGAATTTTTTGGTTCCCTGGTAACTACTTATTTATTTTTTCTATGTTATTTGTACACATTGAAAAAAATACACATACATTTAGCCTGACACCACATATATATATATATATATATATATATATACCCTGACACCACACCCAAGACATTAATGCTAACCAACTGTTTCAAACATGTGGTATGTGACAAATCACTCTGAATAGTATTATTGACTGACAACTTTATTAGTAGCTTAGAGTGAATGTTTGCAATATGGCTATATTTCTTTTACAACCAACTTTCCCATTTATGACAGTTTTGCAATAAAGACATAATTCCTTCATTACATAAAGTAGCTTAAGTACCTATACTATTTTCTTGTAATGCACCTTACAAACATTTCTACTTTTCCCCTGAAATTGCCTTCCATTTATAGTTTGTATTCTTATCTGTAGCACACTGGTCATTCTGTTTCAGGCATTACCTTTGTCTTTTATTGACTGGAGCCATATTGGAACATCATCTTGAAGGTTTAGTTGAACAAATCAACCCCAGTACTCATTTATTTATTTATTTATTTATTTGTGTTTAAAGTCTGGTACTTATTCTGTTAGTCTCTGTCGTTGAACTGCTAAGTTATGGAACTGTAAACAAACCAACACCAGTTTTCAAGTGGTGCTGGTGCAAACACAAACACAGTACACAAATGTATAATACACACACATACACACACACACACACACACACAATGGGCTTCCATACAGTTTCTGTCTACCAAGTTCACTCACAAGACATTAGTTGACTTAGAGCTATAGCAGAAGACACTTGTCCAAGGTGCCACATCGTGGGACTGAACCTGAAACTGCAAGGTTGCAAAGTGAGTTTCTTTACCAGACATCCACCATGCCTAATCATTTCTACAGTTCACTACCACACACTCACTATAATTTTCTAGAAATCATAAAATTTCAAATTATTTTCAAGTGATATATTTATCTGAAAAACAGTTTTATTTTCCATAGCAAATAGAAGTAAAAAAAAAATTTTTTTTGAGAGTGATTTTGGGCTGACTTCTGGGGACTGTGTAATATTTTCTACTTAAGACAAGCACTGGGTTAAGTGTAAACGCTTTAATAATGATGACATTTTTTTATTTAACCACCAGACAAAGTTTTGCAGGCATAACATGGAACAAAATGTGTGTAAGCATTTTACACTTATGTACTTTATGATGCAAAGTCAAGCCCCTCTTCCAAGTGTTGGGTTACAAATCCAACCTTACACTCACACACACACACACACACTCTCTCTCTCTCTCTCTCTCTCTCTCTCTCTCTCTCTCTCTCTCTCTCTCTCTCTCTCTCTGTCTGCCTGCCTGTCTGTCTGTATGTCACTAATACACCTGTATCAATAATGTAAACAGTTTCCCTTTCAGTTTTGACTGCTTTCTTTTCTCACACACAAATAGACATAACAGATAGGTACCTCAAAGAGAATTTATTTTTTCTCTTGCTATTTATTCTGAACATTTAAAGAACCCACATTGTTTTTCAGCTTAGCTAGATTACCTGTATTTTATTTACATATTTATTCTTTATCTATCTTACAGGTTCAGTTCTGCTGCCAGACATGCATCCAATAGCAACTTTTATACTAGGCAGTGAAGTTTTCCATGCTATGACTCATAGTATGGTGTTGTTTAGACTTCGACTTTTACCCAGAAAGGACCTTGTACAAGTCAACTACTATTTTGTGTTTGATCTTCTGTCAGTATTCTTTGCATCATTTCTTGTACTTCAACGCTTGCAATGGCTTGCTTGTATACAAATGGCACAACATCTGTACTATATTGTGTTTTGGAACAAAACTTCTCTGGCAAAGAAAGTATGCATTCTGTTTTACTGCTAATCTTGTTTATGTTACAATTATTGCCATTGCTAAACTTTTTTTGTTTCATTTTTTAATATTTTTTTTTTGTAGTTCAACATGCACACAGACAGATGAATAATTCAGTTCTATATTTAAGAGATGAGGAATTATGTACATTATTTACATTTGACGGATATTTGTCCTCATCTTGTTTGTTGTTAACACAACGTTTCAGCTGATATACCCTCCAGCCTTCATCAGGTTTCTTGGGGAAATTTCAAACTTGGGTTCTCATTCCTAAGGTATTTTTCGGTGTTATTATTATTATTATTATTATTATTATTATTATTATTATTATTATTATTATTATTATTCAGGTCATTATGCCATATGCCCATGGGCATATGGCATAGTGGTTAAGAGCGCGGGCTACTAACCCCAAGATTCTAAGTTCGATTCCAAGCAGTGACCTGAATAATAATAATAACGATAATAATAATAACAACAAGAACAATACTTAGGAATGAGAACCCAGGTTTGAAATTTCTCCAAGGCACCTGATGAAGGCTGGAAGGTATATCAGCTAAAACATTGTGTTAACAACAAACAAAATGAGGTCAAATATCTGTCAGATGTAAATAATCTGCTATAGAATTAATGATAATTTTTTAGGATAAAGCTGAATTTGGTCAGTTGCCTTTACTTTTAGAAAATGACCTTGTTTATAAAATAAGATAATATTTTAGGGATTAGAATGTTTATCACTGTGGTCCCTTAACCCTTTAGCATTCAAATCATTCTGTCAAATACAATGCTTATTGATTCTCATTATTTTGTATTAATCATGTATTATCTTGAAGCTTCAAGATTTCAATGATGTGATTGTTTATTTTTAGAGTAAGATTGTAGAATAAGTGTAAGAGGCCATGTCTGGCCAGTTTAAACATAAAACAAAATATTTGGGTTGGATATGGCCAGTTTAAATATTGATTTCTTTTGATCATATATAAGCCAATTTCTGAAAGGGAAGTGGGGTCTATTAATTTACTTGGTTCCAGTATAGACTTGGTAATTATTCTATTAAGTTTTTTTAGGATGACAGACTAACTCTGAATCATCATCATCATCATCATCATCATCATCATCATCGTTTAACGTCCGCTTTCCATGCTAGCATGGGTTGGACGACTTGACTGAGGACTGGTGAAACCAGATGGCTACACCAGGCTCCAATCTGATTTGGCAGAGTTTCTACAGCTGGATGCCCTTCCTAACGCCAACTACTCCGAGAGTATGAAATGAAATTCTGTAAAACTTTTAGCCTGGTTTGATATTTTCTTTGCTACTCCATCACTTTAGTGGTAAGTAAAGGATAAGTAAAGCTTTCAAAAGAATTTGATGTGGTGTGAAGGTTTTAGATGAGGAATGTTTCTCACAATGAATGCAGGTGCCACATCTAGAACAGTGCTACTCTTATACATAGAAACATCATAGACCACATTAAAAAAAAAGTCACCTTTTAGATTAGCATGAAGTGACCTACCAACCTATAAGGCTCAAATTTTCTTGATTATAAGGAATTGTTCACATACTTGAATTGATGCATCCTTATCTACCACTGACATTTAGGACCAAATTCAGAAGATGAGCATTTAATTGAACTCACAGAAACAACCATCTTTGGTTTACAATGTATTTTCTTTTGCTGTCTTCTTTCCTTACTTTATATTCTCTATCATTTGTTAGCTGCTCTTTCGCATCAGTCTTTGGTTTACTAATCTCCTTGCAACATCTACAAATCTGTTTATCAATCCCAGTCAAAAGACAGTATACACCTATAGTCATTTTGTCTACATCTTATCACTGAGAATGAAGTTTTGAACTCTGCAGGAGAATATCTTTTTTACTGCAGAACTACATTTCTTTGAAACTTCCACCTTCCAGACATTCATCACATTTTGTTAACTCTCAGTTCTCCAAAATAATATTGCCTACATTAGTATCTTTCAGAAATCTATTAACATATGGTCTGACCATTCCTCCTACATAAAATATTCTTTATAGATAAAGTTGGTCATTTGCTTGTATTGTTTAACCCTTTAGCATACAGATTATTCTGTCAAATGTAATGCCTGTATTCTTACAAAGTTACTTGGTGACCCTTCCACTGCAGGTGCCACTTAAAAAGCAATTCAGTCCACACTGTAAACTGGTTGGCAATTGGAAGGCCACCCAGCTGTAAAAACCATGCCAAAACTTAGCTTGTCTGTGCTGATGCCACGTAAAAAGCACTCAGCCCACTCTGCGGAGTGGTTGGTATTAGGAAGGGCATCCAGCCGTATAAAACCATGCCAAAACAGACACAGAAGTATGGTGCAGGCTTCTGCTTGGCCAGCTCCTGTCAAACTGTCCAACTCATGCCAGTATGGAAGGATGACGTTAAACGATGATGATAACTCACCTTGTTTTTAATTAATCAGGCATTATCTTGTAGTTTCAATATTTTGATGATGTGATATTTTTAGGATGACATTGTAGAGTAAGTATGAGAGGCCAGATCTGGCCAGTTTGAAGATAAAACAAGTAGAATATATGGACTGGACATGGCCAGTTTAAATGCTAAAGGGTTACGTAGATATTTTTAGTCTTGACTGTATTCTTACTCCTTACATTTTAATTGTGACCAGAATTATTGCTCCCTAATGTTTGATTTCTTTGCTTTATATAAATATATTTTTAATGTTGAATGCCATTTTATTTTCTTACTAATTGATATTTTTCATTTATTCATTGCAGATAATAAGCTGGAGTTCATTAGATTGGATCAAGAGTAAATACAATGAAAAATGGGAGTTTGATAACATACTGGGAACAGCTTTTGATTTAGCTGTGCATATTACCTTCAGCTATCTACTTTCAAAAACACTAACATTTACGGAAATAGTTGTTGGAGTGGCTATGGCATCATTTCTTCTAAATTTTGTAATGTTTTCCAAGAGATTTGCCTGGAGCAATCCCCAAAATATACCATCATGGGTTGAGAAAAGAATACAACCTTTAGGGCCCTGGTGGAATTAATTTCTTTCTTTTTTTTTTGTGTCTAAAAGAAATTAAAGATAAAATAAGTAAATTAAGGTTGTATCAAATAGCTTAGAAAAGAGAAACTGATATTTTAGCTATAATTTAACATTGATTGTCTATATAGTTACTTTAAATACACCTCTTTTAAAGTTGAGTATAATAATATTGTGCATACTGCCAAGATATTTTATGGGATTTTGTAACATTCATGCTTATATAGAATACAAATTAAACTGAGGTGTAGAGAAGGATTTAGGGAGTATGGCTACACTATTACAACACTATATAAAAAAAACATTGATAATGTTGAAATGAGACAAACATAAGTGAAATTAATTTCTTTTTTAAACCGGTGATTGCTTAATTTGATTTACCAAAGAAATTAAGAATAATTAACATTTACAACACTATTGTATGGCTACACTATTACAAGACTATTTAAGAAAAACATTGATAATGTTGAAATGAGACAAACATAAGTGAAATTAATTTCTTTTTTAAACCGGTGATTGCTTAATTTGATTTACCAAAGAAATTAAAAATAATTAACATTCACAAAAATAATTAACATTTGATTAACCTTTGCTAAAATAAGTAGATGCCTATTCAGTGCTGACTCCAAAAGTAGTGACAGGGCAAGTAAGGTATTCATTGTCTTTCCCTATATACTTATTTCAAATATCATTTTCACTGTAAACCACCATTGATAACACAAAAAATTAATGCTTCCAATACTATCTGTTAATATTATTAATACTACTACAGTTGCACAGATTTCTGCCTGTTGTATTCTTTGCACAAAAGTTCAACACATTTGTGATCATATCTTTGTAGTCATATTATCTTCCTGTCTTCCTTTCAATTTTAAGCAAAGGTATATATATATATATACAGCAGAATGCATTATATTAAGATGCATACATGTATACAATATGTAAAATAAATTTATATATAAACAATAAAATTCACATAAAGAAGGAACTTATGTCTTTTTATATAGGAAAATGGTATTATTTTTGAAAATATACATATATACAGTGTATATTTGCTTGTTTATGTATTACAAAAATATTTTATTTTTTATTGGCTGAAAAAGATATATATCCAATATTATACATCTCAACATTACTACCACTCATGATAAGGCCTTATAGTATGTAGTAAATAAAATGAATCTAAAGCTTCATTATCAAACCAGAAGATGGAAGAGCTACTGCTAATGAAAACTGATTTGAAAGCACAAAAGAAAAAAATTATTTGCAATAAGAAAAGCCACAACAAATCTAAGAGTCCTAATGAGTTCATTCATTACAAGCAGATAATAAATGTTTCTATTTGAATAATACAGAAATATGTACAAAAATGTGTATTGGAGTATATGCTTTGCCACCTTCTAGAATATCTTCTCTTTAGCCTAACTGTTGAAAGAAAAGTTCTAACTTAACATTTTAGCAGGCAATATCTGGCCAAAATATTCTACCTACTTTATGTTCAAACTGGCCATATCTAGCCTCTCACACCTACCCTACAATGTTATTCTAAAAACAATCACATTTATGTATACATGTAGTGTGTGTGGGAGGTACAATACTGCATATTTCATCCCACAACGTCTACCTCTGAAGAGTGCAGGGTTACCTAATCGGACTGTTACCTAACATGGCATTGAACCTCTAGTGTGAAACCAATTGGTAAGATCAAACATAATGGACATATATTACTGTACACTTCAATTAATACATCCACTATACTGACAGTTATACAAGCACATTTTTTAAGTTTTAGTACTTATTCTATTGGTATTTTTGCTGAACTGTTATGTTATGGGGACATAAACACACCAACACTGGTTGTCAAGCAATGATGGTGGGGGGAGGGACAAACACAGACATATATATACATGTATATACAATACATGTATACACACACACACACACACATACATGTATACACAGTTTCTGTCTATGAAATCCACTCACAAGGCTTTGGTCAGCCCAACATTATAGTAGAAGAAACTTACCCAAGGTACCATGCAATGGGACTGAGCCTAGAACCATGTGGTTGGGAAGCAAGCTTCTTACCACATAACCATACCTGCACCTATATATATATATATATATATATATATATATATATATATATATATATATATATATATATATATATATATGTGTGTGTGTGTGTGTGTGTGTGTGTGTGTGTGTGTGTGTGTATGTATGTATGTATATATGTATATATATTCACATACACACACACATACATCTGAACAATAGGTGAGAACTAAGTATGTTCAATATAGGGCTTTCCTATAAGGTGTTATCCACCCCTGATTGGAACTCTCCCGTATGACATGTACGCATGCTCAGTGACTTGCTTTAACAGTTGCAATCAGCTGAATGCACATTGCCAGTGACATTTGACATAATTACCCACACTCTGTGGTCAGGATTCTTTTTTTGGTTTGATGTCGGTAGTGAAGGGATTACCAGACACCGGACAATACAGTGAGAGCAGCTTTCACTCACATCGTGGTATTCGATGCTGTGTACGTGTCTGTCGTGGTAAAATATGCCACTCCTTAACTGTTGCTTTGCTTTCATCCGTAGCATGAGGTAATTATGTCATTATCTGTGAAATTCGGCAACTTACAAAGATCTTTAGATCAGGCAATACTTCACTGAGAAGAGATATAAGCTTCTGCTTATTCCTGTCTGAAGTATCGTCCGATGAATTTACTTTGTTGACACATCGACAGAATTTTTATACCTTTCAACCTTTCAATCAAGTCCGCCTTTCTTCCAGTAACATACTGTCCATATAATCTTAAATATTTCTTTAACTCAGGCACAGTAAGTACTTTGATAGCTGAATTATCAAGCTGCTTTATATCCATGATAAGACGTAAAACAATAACAATGGCGTGGGTTAGCCTCCGGAAGTTTAATTATCTACATGGAGTGCCGCCTAGCCAAGGGAGATAACCTACTTATAGGAAAGCCCTATAGAAAAGACAGTAGTACTCAACTGAATTTGAACTTAAACTCTGAATTCTTCAGCCACGGCAATGCCCACAGCTTCAACAGAGTCTATATCAGCTTGTTTTTTATTTCATTTATATAATTCATATATATATATATATATATATATATATATATCATCATCATCGTTTAATGTCCGTTTTCCATGCTGACATGGGTTGGACGGTTCAACTGGGGTCTGGGAAGCCAGGAGGCTGCACCAGGCTCCAGTCTGATCTGGCAGTGTTCCTACAGCTGGATGCCATTCCTAACACCAACCACTTTGTGAGTGTAGTGGGTGCTTTCTACGTGCCACCGGCACAGGTATTACAGCTACAATTTCCCTTTGATTTTCATTTTGGTGTTGAAGTACTTGACTCAATAGGTCTCCTCAAGCACAGCAGGTCACCCTACGATCCAAGGTACTTTTGAATGGACTGAGGCTGGTTATGTGAAACTGGTGTAGGATACAGCCGTGAACTCACTTTATTTACCCGGTCTTCACAGTCACAGCATATCTCCAGAGGTCTCGGTCTTTCGGCATTGCCTCTGTGAGGCCCAACGTTCGAAGGTCATGCTTGACCACCTCATTCCATGTCTTCCTGGGTCTACCTCTACACCAGATTCCTTCAACTGTTTGGGAGTGGAACTTCTTCGCACAGCTCTCCTCACCCATCCATAGTACATGACCATACCAACGCAAATGTCTCTCTTGCACGCCACATCCGATGCTTCTTATGTCCAACATTTCTCTCAGGGTGCTTACACTCTGTCGTGTGTGCACACTGACATTACACAACCAGCGGATCATGCTAGCTTCATTTCTTTCAAGCCTATGCATGTCCTCAGCAGTCATGGCCCATGTTTCACTGCCATGAAGCATGGCAGTTTGCACACGTGCATCGTACAATTTACCTTTCACTCTGAGCAAGAGGCCCTTTGTCACCAGTAGGGGTAGAAGCTTTCTAAACTTTGCCCAGGCTATTCTTATCCTAGTGGTCACAATCTTATATATATATATATATCTGTATTTTACTCGTTTCAGCCATGCAGCCATGATCATGCTGGAGCACCACCATGATCTTTGTGACTTCCTCAGTCTGGGTGTTTCACATCACCACTCCTGTATGTGACTTTGTCCCAGCTGTTGGTACATTTATAAGGGAGTTTGATTTCACTGCCCTCGTCTGTACCTCATGTCGGGCCGTTGGTTGATGTGGAGAGGAGGATGTCTAGTTCCTTTTTGAAAACATCTACTTCCACTTCATGCAAATTTCTTAATTTTTGTGGCATGGCATTGAAGAGTTGTGGGCCTTTGAACCCTGGACTATTACAGTACCTGGTCCTGAATTTAGTTGGAGTGGATGGTACCTTTGGTACAATACAATGGTGACCAGTTCTGGCATTTGTATAACACTTAATGCCTAAGTTAGGTAATAGCCTCTCTAGGATTTTCCGTATGTATTCTATTGTATATCTCTCACACCTTCACTCCAGCGAGTAATGCTGTAGTTTTTCAGCCTATCCCTGTAGCTCATCCGCTTAACTGTTTCAATCTTTTTAGTGTAGTGACGTTGGACTGCTTCAAGGTCCGCAGTTAGTTTGGCACTATGTGGTGACCACAACTGGTATAGTTGGTTGGTCACCAATTAATGTAGTCAGTACAAGGTGTTGATGTGGCTTATATATGTTATTACAAGAGTTCGTAAAGAGATGAAAGAATAAATTTAAGATCTATATATTTACTACATAAAAATATATTTTATTTACTGGTCGATGATGATACATAGAATCGAAATGTAGAATCCAATTGAATGAAATAATCTATTCAAGAAAGTCCAGAGAAAGAAAATGTAGAAATAACAGCTAAGTGGTGGTTTTCAGTCATGCAGCATAGAGAAATAGACAGACATAACAATGACATCAATGGCTCTAAGTCTAATTGACTAAGAAGTGAAGAACCGGGTTAGCAAGCTGTTTTTATTAATGGAATGCTAGACATTCTAGAAACTGCTAAAAGAAACACCAAGCTTCTTGAATAATTAAGAATCACATCTCATGACATTGATGCTTTGAGAAGCTTAGAGAAGGGAGGTTATTTTATGATCTTTCTTGCAAGGGAGATCATTCAACTGTTTAGCTACCTGCACCATGACACGCCCACCAGGCAGAGGTAATGGTATACAATAATGAAAATAACAAAAATGTATACATCATGAAATCTCAAAACAGAAACAATATCACAGTTCAAATGTAATAAATGTTTGTTAAATTCTTGGGCCAGTGCACATGTCTACTGCTTTTGGTAGTCAGTATTTGTGAAGTTGAGTGTAAAGGACATGTTTGTAATGCTGTGTGTGTGCTGTCTGTAGTGGGGGTGGAAATAGTTTTTTCAATGTGAGCCCATTTTAGTCTATCAACAGAAATAGTGTCTTTATGACCATTAAGGTCTAAGATGAAAACTCTATCTGTACAAGAAAGCACACGAAAGGGCCCTGCATACGGTGCTGTTAAAGGATGTTTAACGGCGTTGTTGAGAACAGAAACATGAGTCCAGGAAGAATAGTCCTTAGATAAATATTTTAATGTCTTGTTTTCTGGTGTTCATATGTGGTAACTTTGACATATAATCACGCAAGCATTCAACAAAACTTGTAGTGTCGATATCTTGCGTGTTTACAGGAACAATCATCTGACCAGAGAGCATCAAGGAAGAACCATAAAGTAATTCTGCAGGAGAATATCCAATATCTTCTTTGATAGAAGAGCAGAGACTCAAGAGAACAACAGGAAGAAATTCAATCCATTGAGATGAATCAGCAGAAGCACACAATGGAACTTTAAGCTGTCAGTGAAATCTTTTGATCATACCGTTCGAAGCTGAGTGGTAACTAGTGGAATGGGTGTGTTTACTTCCTAAAATCTTGATAAGCACCTGGAAAAGCTTAGCTTCAAATTGACGGCTGTGGTCTGTTATTTTTACAGGTGTTCCGAAATGAGAGATCCATCCTGTGACTAAAGCTTGTGCCACAGTTACAGAAGAGATGTCTGTGAGTGGAATGACTTCTGGCCAGTGAGAAAAACGGTTGATACAGGTTAATAAAAACATTTAGCCCTGACTCGCAGGCCAAAGTCCTACTATATCAACATGTATGTGCTGGAATCGTGTATCTGAAGTGGAGAAAGTACCTAACAGTGCACAGATATGTTTATGTATCTTGGATCTTTGACTATCAACACAAGTACAAGTCTAATTAGCTGTCTTGATGCAAATTCGGCCAAATGAAATAAGCTTCAATGTTGCTGTTATACCAGGATGTGAAATATTGTGTAGTGCTGAGAAAACGATACGGCAATGCTTTTCAGGAACTAAAGGATGAGGTTTACCAGAATAAATATCGCAAAGGATCTGTTTATTTGATGTCGCAACTGGGAAAAATTGGAGGTCGAAAGAAATTAGTTCTGGTTGCTGTATATTATTCAAATCAACAGATGGTTGAGCTTCAGACATTTCGTCCAAGTTAATTTCTCCAGTTGAAAATAATGTGTTGACAGGTAAATGGGATAAAGAATCTACAAAAATGTTCTCAGAACTTGGAATATATCATATATCACTTGTGAATTGTGAAATGTAATCCAAATGTCAAATGTCTGTCGGAACAAATTTATCTGGCTTGCAGTGTAAAGTGAAAGATAAAGGCTTATGATCTCTTTTACTCTTTTTACCTGTTTCAGTCATTTGACTGTGGCCATGCTGGAGCACCGCCTTTAGTCGAGCAAATCAACCCTAGGACTTATTCTTTGTAAGCCTAGTAATTATTCTATCGATCTCTTTTGCCGAACCGCTAAGTTACGGGGACGTAAACACACCAGCATCGGTTGTCAGGAGATGTTGGGAGGACAAACACAGACACAGAAACATATACACACACATACATATGTAGTGAAACCTCTCTCTCGGGCATTCACTCACAAATGATAACGAAGCGGCTAACATCTAGCCTTCGGCTGCCTTGGACCCTTGTGTCCACTACCCTGATTGGTTCTCATTTGCGCGGCAATCATCACCAGTTCTGCTTCGCGCCAGGGTGCATTCCGTCCAATCGTGGCCTTCTAATAAGGTCACGTGAGAGAGTGATTTCTGCCTGTTTTCTGGAGCCCCCTGTTCGTCTATAAATAAGCCCGCTCCAACGATACCAGTCGTTGCGATTTCAGACCTCTCACAGGTCTAGTCGCTGACCACATACAGAACACAGCTCCAGCCAGTTTCCAGCGATGACATCATCACCACCAATGTCGTTGACAGCAACACCACAACCAGAGTACACACCAACAACAACAAATGCGGTTTCATCTCGACACTGTATGAGTGGATTATTTCCACCACAAAGTTAACAGTCAGAACCAACCTGCGAGAATCTTCCGACCAGATAACCGGTCGCAGCATCGACGACATGTGACACCACAGCTCTGCTCTCTTTGTCCACAATTTCCTGCGTATGAACATTCTATCTCTTTGTGTAACTCTTATACGAACTGGTATTTCTCTGTCTCTGTGTTTAAGACTTTTGTAGTCTATGTTACAAACACTCTTTCTATGTTCCTCTCTCTCACACACACACATATTGTACACACACTCTTGCTTGTACGACAGTCCGTCATTTCATATTGCTGTATACATACTCTTGTACACAAAAGCCTGACTTATGTATTGTGTTATTTATATTATATGCCGCATGCACGCACACACAGACACTACAGTTTCACTATGTTAATAAACTTACTCTCTTTATATATATAAGAATTGGATGAGATATGACGGCTCGGCCATGTCTCCCCAGTTCTTATATTAATCATTAAAATCCAGAAATACAACAAGAGGGATAACGGTAACAACAGATTAATAATTTATTCTAGGTTGGTGTAGAGCCGTTTCGTTCCTGGGTGAACAGGTATGCCGCTAGAATACCAAGGAAGTTTCGACCACATGTCGGTATAGAGCTGAGAGAGCACTGGAAGATACGTGTTGTCACGACTACTGCTAGAGAGAGAAGAGGACGAATGCTATTGCTTTCTCTCCACCTGTTGCATTGCGCATGCGTGCCCGGGTACTTCCGCTGACGGCAAGTCCCTTGTACATGCGCAATGGCACTTCCCAAGATGGCGGCCACACGCGCCACTACATATATAACGGTTGTCTGTCACTCTCTGTTTCCTTTTACTGGCACTTGGCTCGCATCTCTCACGGCGAGCCTTCTATGTCCATATATCATGTTTTATGTTCGACCGTGCGACGCGTTAAAAGGAGCCTTTTTCGTCTCGTTGCCATTCTCCTTTGGCTCGCACGGTCGTTCTTTTACACACATATATATATACATATATACAACGGGCTTCTTTCAGTTTCTGCCTACCAAATCCACCCACAAGGTTTTGGTCGGCCCGAGGCTATAGTAGAAGACACTTGCCCAAGGTACCACGCAGTGGGACTGAACCCGGAACCATGTGATTCGTTAGCAAGCTACTTACCACACAGCCACTCCTACGCCTGTTCTATAATGTGAAGTTTCTCCCTTCTAAAATGTGTTGGGAGTGTTTAACTGAGAGGTAAATAGCTAACATTTCATGATTGAACGTGCTATATTTAGTATCAGCTGGTTTTACCTGCTTAGAGAAAAATGCCAGAGGTTACAATTTGCTATAGTGGAGTTGTTGAATGACTGCACCAACGCCAATTTCAAATGCGTTGACTACATTTATGGTCAAACTAAAGCATTTGACCCGGTGACAAAAATTTAAAAAATTAGTCCAATAGGTGTAAAACAACTTGCTGGGAAAGAATATGAAGAAAAGATGCGCGCTCGCGAACGGGGTAGGGTGGGGAGAGGGCTCGGAACATTCACATCGTGAATGTTCCGAGACGCCTCACGGGAGCCAAGAAACAAAAGAAAAATAGTGTAATAGATGTAAAACGACTTGCTCTGAACGAATATGAAAAAAAAATGCGCTCTCACGAAAGGCGGGGTGGGGAGAGGACTCGGAACATTCACATCGTCAGTTCATGGTCTCTAAACTTATAAGGCTTTCCTATAAGTAGGTTATCTCCCTTGGCTAGGCGGCGCTCCATGTAGATAATTAAACTTCCGGAGGCTAACCCACGCCATTGTTATTGTTTTACGTCTTATCATGGATATAAAGCAGCTTGATGATTCAGCTATCGAAGTACTTACTGTGCCTGAGTTAAAGAAATATTTAAGATTATATGGACAGTATGTTACTGGAAGAAAGGCGGACTTGACTGAAAGGTTGAAAGGAATAAAAATTCTGTCAATGAAGAATGTCAACAAAGTAAATTCATCGGACGATAAGTCTGAAGTATCAGACAGGAATAAGCAGAAGCTTATATCTCCTCTCGGTGAAGTATTGCCTGATCTAAAGATCTTTGTAAGTTGCCGAATTTCACAGATAATGACATAATTACCTCGTGCTACGGATGAAAGTAAAGCAACAGTTAAGGAGTGGCATATTTTACCACGACAGACACGTACACAGCATCGAATACCACGATGTGAATGAAAGCTGCTCTCACTGTATTGTCCGGTGTCTGGTAATCCCTTCGATACCGACATCAAACCAAAAAAAGAATCCTGACCACAGAGTGTGGGTAATTATGTCAAATGTCACTGGCAATGTGCATTCAGCTGATTGCAACTGTTAAAGCAAGTCACTGAGCATGCGTACATATCATACGGGAGAGTTCCAATCAGGGGTGGATAACACCTTATAGGAAAGCCCTATAGTGTTTGACCCGAGCTCAAAAACAAAAAATAATTAGTGTAATAGGTGTGTAGTGAAACTACCTCCCGCCATTAGATACAAACTACTATCGCCATTACATACAATCTTCTCATTTAAATATAAATAAATGCGAGCGTAGTAGAGAACCCATTCCTTGACATCACGTGACTGACCATTATTCGAATCGGCAACTTCTTCGAACCGTTCCCGCCAGAACGCAAACTGACCAATCACGGCCCCTGATAAGGTCACGTGATAGAGTAAAATTCTAAAGGCATTTGGAGCCCTCTTAACGCTATATATAGATCAACTCATACCCCACAAATTGGTCTCGGTCCAGTTTCTCTTTGAGAACTGTTCCGTGTACCACACGACAGCAGCAGCTTCCAGCGACCACTTCAACAGCTTCGTCCAGCCAACGATGACCACCGCCGTCGCCACATCAGCAACAAGAGTCTACTACTACTATCCAGCATCATCATCATGACCAACACGATTAATACCAAGCAGCCTCTACGCCACCAGCGTCTACACGACATTATATGTACACCAAACTACCGCGGCCCATCTCTCTCTTCGATTCTGTTAGGTGACTTAGCTTCACCACAGTAAACAAACAGACAAGAGAACCACAGCCAGCGACGAACATCTGTATAACAAGAATCACGGCTAGGCATCGATGCCTCGACATCACAACTAGTGATCAGCTCTGCCAAACTCAGCCTCCCTCACTTTCACATACAGAACTTTTCTTATTGTGTACCCAAGATCTGGTATAATTGCTCACGTGTCATTGACTCTTTCTCTGCTGTAATATTTCACATACACACATGTATCACTCACATACACACTTTTCTTTGTATGACGGCCTGTCTTTGATTATGTTCTTATATGTCGCATTCACACTCTCACACAGACATACATCTTTAACGCTATAATAAATATCTCTGTTATTCATCTAATACGGTTGTGGTCTTTCATTACTGGTCATCTATGTTATCGTCGCATAACATATCATGTATATCATCCATTTGATATATATTTGTATGTTCGACCGTGTGACGCGTTTAAATAAAAGGAGTCCTCTGTTTTTCCATTCGTCACCATATCTCCTTTTATGAGTTCGCACGGTCGACCCTTACAGGTGTAAAACAACTTGCTGTGAATCTATATATATATAAAATTGAGAATGTATGTCTGTGTGAATCCCTAAAACTTCAGAACTACACAACCAATTTCATTCAAATTTTACACATGCTTTACTTAGGGTTGTGTTTTAGTAAAACAAAAAAATTAACTTCTTGCATACTTCCAGCCCACAGCAACATCATATCCCCTCCACTATTTAAGTATTACGTGTCAAAAGTTAAACAAAAACACTCATGTCATTCGAACCGGAATCTCAAAAACATTGTTATTAAATTTATGCATTTCTAATCAATTTGGAGATATTTGCTATCGAGTTGCAGATTTTTAACAATGCATTTGGTGATTATTTGCTTTATTTCTCGGGCAAAATTTACAACTTAGAATAAAAGAATAAATTATTATTTCATTCAAAAATTGATGAACTTTTTTTTTAGTGATGACTTGAAATGGTAAATATTTTTTCTCACTGTATTTGCTTGAAAAAATATACTTTTCTTTATATTAAGCAATTCATTATAATTACTTTTACGATGTGCCTAAATAAAAACCATCGTTATAGATCAGCATTTCTCAACCTTTTTCGCAATTTGGCTTCCCTTGGACATTGAAAAATTTATTTTGGCTCTCCTGTGTTGATGAAAAATTTAATCCAGCTTCCCATGTATCTGAGATAGACCGGCCGGCCCATGACAAATCTGACAAAAGTGAGGACTCGCAGAACTACCAGCTCACGAACTGCATCTGAAAGTTGGCGCGCCAATCATGCTGCTGTAGTAACGCTGTGCGCATGCGTAGTCTCACGCATGCGTGGAATTCAACAACCAAGCTTTCCCGCTTTGATCTGTCTCTTTCTTGCTGGCCAGCGATTGAGCAATGACGTGTTTAGCTGTCTCTCTCCATCTTTCGAACTTACGCTAGACAGCTCGCTCACATCTACATACCAACGTCCCAACAACCATGCTCACACACACAGAAGCTGTAACAACAAACAAGAGCTAAAGATGTATATTTACCACCTGAATAAATGTTGTTTAAGTTGATAGTCTGGAGTTCAGCGTTCCGTTATAATTTCTTAATTTTATATAAGAAAGTCAGGTATACATCTAATGATGTATAACCCACTTTCCTATAAAGTGGTGACCCCGACGAAGAAACAAACGCAGCATGGATTCTGGACTACCAACCTATAACTGGTGAACCCGACTAAAGAACAAATGCGGCCATGGAGACTGAACTACTAACCAGCACCATCGTCATGACCAACACGATTCTACGATTACTACGCCACCAACATCTCCAACCATAGTCAACACGACTTACTATGTACACCAAACTAAACCACCGCGGCAAATCTCTCTCTTCGATTCTGTTAGGTGACTTAGCTTCACCACGATAATAAACAGACAAGAGATTTCAGCCAACGACGAACATCTGTATAACGAAGAATCTTCCCTGGCATCGAAGCCAAAACACAACTAGTGATAAGCACTGCCGAACATACGCCTCACTTCTTTCACATACAGACTCATACTATTGTGTACTCAAGAACTTGGTATAAAACTCTCACGTGTACTGACTTTCTATCTGCTGTGATATCTCACATACATATAGACGGCCTGTCTTTTATTATGTTCTTATATGTCGCATTCACACTCTCACATACACATACATCTTTTATGCCACACTAAATATCTCTTGTTATTCATTTCATACGGTTGTCTTTTCTATCGTCTCATTACTGGCTATTTATGTTATCGTAGTATAACATAATTATTTGTATATCATCTTTGATATATTATTTTGTGTTCGACCGTGTGACACGTTTAAATTAAAGGAGTCCTCTGTTTTTTCCATTCATCACCATTTCTCCTTTTTGAGTTCGCACGGTCGTTTTTTCATCTTGGGTTAAGAAAATTTTCTTCGAGGTTTTCGCTAATGGACGTACAGAGATTTGTCTGTCGACTGTCTGTAAAAGCGCACCTCTTCAAACACCATCATCACCGAGCGACCTTTTCGCCACCAGCTTCGTTCAACCAAGATTACCACCGCGACGACAACAACTACTACTACCAACTACAAGCATTCCCCCAACGTCGCCAAGTTTCAACAGGACATCATTACCACTGTCAACATCATTACCACCACACATACAGAACAGCTATATTACAGTTCCTGCGCCGACGTCTTCACCATCAATGTACTGTCTACCACAATGTCGTGCGCCAACAACCCCACCACCAGGGACACACCATTTATAGAATATTCCGTACCAGGTAACCGGTCACAACTGGCATCCGACGCTCAACTATAGCTCTGCCAACTGACCACGACTTCCTGAGTACAGACATTGTCTCATTTGTTTTTTACTAGGTGGCATTTACTGCCCATATTGCATGTTTTTCTTTCATTCCTTCAATTTGTACATTGCATGCATGTATCACACGAGTGTACATTTCATTTCTTTCATTTTTCTTTGTGTGTGTTTGTGCTACATCTTGTGGGTGGTTTTCAGTGGCCATCCTGCTTCAGGCGTTCCAACAGAATTATATTATCGTGCGTTCCGCACTGGCAAGGGAGCCCTGTAGTAACGCTGTGCGCATGCGTAGAATTCAACAACCAAGCTTTCCCGCTTTGATCTGTCTCTTTCTTGCTGGCCAGCGATTGAGCAAGGACGTGTTTAGCTGTCTCTCTCCATCTTTCGAACTTACGCTAGACAGCTCGCTCACATCTACATACCAACGTCCCAACAACCATGCTCACACACACAGAAGCTGTAACAACAAACAAGAGCTAAAGATGTATATTTACCACCTGAATAAATGTTGTATAAGTTGATAGTCTGGAGTTCAGCGTTCCGTTATAATTTCTTAATTTTATATAAGAAAGTCAGGTATACATCTAATGATGTATAACCCACTTTCCTATACTGCTAAGGAATTTAGATGCTGCAATAATGTGCAATGGTACGCGGATGATTATCAAAAAATTGTGCTCCCGAGTTCTTGAATGAACCGACCGCTGGCTAAGACATACTACCATCAAACTCTGCTTTCCCATGACAATTAACAAGGCGCAGGGACAATCAGTGCAAGCGGTTGGTTTGAATCTGACAGAGCAAGTATTCTCACACGCACAACTGTACGTTGGCTGTCCCCATGGTCTTTCTATTTGTGCACCCGAGGGAAGGACGAAGAATATTGTCTACCAAGAGGCACTCCAATGATAACAACGGCAACTTCAACTGCTCCAATTTCAACTCCGCAATTTTTTCATCGTCCTGCCAGCCCACGTACGTCCAGTCTTGCTGTGCTCTCCTTACTAACTCACCATGACATCCTTTTTTTTCTACCAAGATCCGTCACCCGAACACCACTTCGTATCCACTTCTTCCTCTTTTTTATGTCTTCGTTTCTCTCTTCGCGTTGTTCTCTGACCGGGTGAAACCGGGCTTAGCTGCTAGTATGTGTGTGTGTGTGTGTAAATTAAAACAGTAAGGTAAAAAATTATTGGATATTAATTAATATCAATTTAATACCATGGAACTGGCACATTGAAAGAATCAGGAGATTCAGAAAAATTATCTGAGATCGCAAAGGATTATTGTATATGTATATATAAAGGAGACCACAAGGTGGACAGCTAATGTGCTAGAACAATGTGATCTTCTTCTAGCACATTAGCCGTCCACCTAGTGGTCTTCTTTACACATACATACATACATACACACACACACACATGTATATATATATATATATATATATGTGTGTATGTATGTATATATATACATATATATGTTATATATATATGTGTGTGTGTTTTTGATATTCTTTCAGAGCAAGTTGTTTTACATCTATTACACTATTTTTCTTTTGTTTCTTGGCTCCGGTGAGGCGCCTCGGAACATTCACGATGTGAATGTTCCCAGCCCTCTCCCCACGAGCTCTCTCCGCGGGCGCGCATTTTTTTCTTCATATTCGTTCCCAGCAAGTTGTTTCACACCTATTAGACTAATTTTTAAAAAATTTTGTCACCGGGTCAAACGCTTTAGTACCTATTAGACTAATTTTTTTTTATTGCCACCGGGTCAAACGCTCTAGTTTGACCGATTCTTTACTCACAAAATTTAGCATTACTTAATATATTAGATCAGTCAATTGCTTGCGGTGGGACATAATTTTTCTAGGTTTTGCATGTGTAACAGCAATGATGTTGGTTGGTTAAGGTGGAATCAGTGGTCACCAGTGTAACGGTTGTTGTTGCAGATGTGCAAGATGAACGAAGAACAGTGATTAAAGTTGTAAAGAAATATTTATTTACCTTTACTTTATATATATCCAAAATCACGACGGGTTGGGATGTATAATTAGTAAATCGAAAAACATGCGAGATAAAAAGAATTAATTTTGGCCGGTGTGTACACGTTCTTATTGTAGTAGTAAACCACAGATAGTGATAGAATGATGTTGTAAGAGAAAAGAAATTGAGCTAGTGAAAATTATAGAGACATTATGTCTCATAGTTAGCTGGTTGTAACCTTCTTTCTCCCTCTGGCCGTTTGTCATTAGTGGCAGCCTGCTTATGGCCATGACTAGTTGGTCTTTGTTGACTAACTAATTTCTTTTATTCGGCACACAGGTCATGACACGGAGGGGACAATACAAGGACATAACAGAAACATTTAGGGGCTGAAATTGAATGAATCTACACAGTACAATGAAATCGAAATGAATTTTAAAATTATACGTTGATATATTTTTCGTGTTCGTGTTCGACCCGCCGGTTTTTTCCCTTTTTTTAAAAACATTTTATAATACCCCTTTTTTTTATTGTTCCTTCCGCCTTTCCCGTTCAGACTGGCTACACTAGCGCGGCCCCATTCACTCTCAATTTCCTTACGACATTTGTCTATCTTTTCTCAAACGCTCTTCGAGGCAGGCATCTTTTCTCCAGACTGATTTTTCCGGACAGGTGGTAGTTAAAAAAACTAACCAACCCGTGTCCAGAGATAAAGTTGCCTGCCTCAATTCCTCTTCCACGTGTCACCCGTACTGTCTCTTTCAATACGGCTACTACACAAAAAAATGACGCCTCCTTATCCTTGTTAAAGGAGGGAGATGGCACAATCTTGATGATAGACTCAGTCGATAACCGTACTCTTTCCGTATCTGACACCAGTTATTCGATATAGGTTATCAGTCCCCTTAGTTCCTCACAATGTACGAAGGTGTGCGTGACAGTTTCACTGACACGCCCGCACCTCGGGCATGTGGGTGAGATACCAGCACCATGCCTTGACAACCTCTCTCGAACTGGCAGAGCCGATCGGTAGCACAACCAGGTCAGGGATTTCTGGAAGTTGTTCAGATAACCCGGCCCGAATGTTCTTCCGAACAGGTTGACAAACTGTTCCTCGTCGAAGCCTACAGTCTCCCCCAGGACGTCGTCGGACATGTGCTCTACCACCCCGCTATAAAAATCCACAGTGGTAACCCTGCTGCCGGTATTACTCGCTCGGGAGAACAGAGTGAGTGCATGTTTGCACTCCTTCTGCCATTCGCTCATTTTCGGTCCCCACGTGAGCCATGCGCCTACGTCCTGCAGGGACGTCAACTGTGACAGGAAGAACTTGACATGCAGTGATCACACCTGCTCACCATCCAGGTAGAGCCAGAGGTATCTCAGCCTCAGCGCATATGTGCGCATCATCAGCTAAGGTATCCCTAACCCACCCTATAACGGTTTCTGGCAGCAAATGGAGCGCCTCACAAGTGGTGGTTTCCCATTCCACAAAAAGCGGTGTAAAAATTAACACTTCCTTCTCCATGCCTAGATTCGAAACCGAGTCTAAGAATTCTCGTTCGTCCAGACACCACGATCAACAGGCGCGAAAAACGGTTTTGTAAGGACCGTGCAATCAGGAGAGATGACGATGAATGGCTCCTTTAGTCGATACAAATAAAAATATGAAAATAGAATAAATGAGTATAAGTGCCAGAGGGAAAAGAGAAACACAACCAGTCGAAGGTTTAAGAGAAGATTTTATTGATATATCAACTTGTGCGTCTGTGTGTGTGAGTGCGACATATAAACATAATAATAGACAGGCCGTCATGTGAACAAAGTGTATGTGTATACAAACATGGATGTATGCGTGTGTGAGAAATACAGAGCATAGAAAAGAGTCTATAATGAAGTTAGAAGAATGTCCAGACACAAGGATGATGAAATACCAGTTTGTATTGAAGGTACACAGTGGTTGAGATGCTGTAACAAGAAGTTGAGGCTGCGTAGCAGAGCCGGGGAGAGGCACATGTCGTGAGAGGTTGTAGCTTCAATGCTGCTGCCGGTTACTTGGTACAGGAGTTCTCACAGGTTGTATTTGCTGTTATCCATGGTGAAGTAATTCACAAACAGTGTGGAGATAGAGCCTGTGCGAGCGTTGCAGGTGGTGTGTACGTAGAGTAGTTTGTGTAGTTAAGAAAATTGAGGTCTGTAAGCTGCTGAACGAAGTGTTGACGATTCTCCATGTGGCTGCTGTGGTGTCGTCGCTGGAACTGGCTGTGTGCTCTGAGGTCAGCGGCTAGACCTAAGAAGGTCTAGAGCCAAGACTGACAAACTGTGACGGTGAGAGGCTTGCTTTTATAACATACTGTCGGCTCAAACTGGGGTTCAGAAAAAACTGTCTCGTGCGACCTTATCTGAAGTCTGCGATTGGTTGGGTTGCATATTGGCGCGCAATAGAACATGAGACAAAATGCACCAATACCAACCAATCAGAATGGTGGACACAACAAGGTCCAAGAGTGCGGCCGAAGGCTAGCTGTTATCCACTAAGTCCGTATCCATGTATATGTAACAGAGAGAGAGAGAGAGAGAGAGAAAAGTATCCCTTAAGGCGTACGCTACAAAGGTTTTCTTTGTCCTGTCAAAAAGTGATTGATCATCTCCCTTCGACCTATGACCTCAGCCATGTCAGGCGAAGTTCAAATGGACAGAAGCTAACCTATTTAGGCACAATCTCTGCTGTAGTATGTCTATCGTTCTAGCTGGCATAATTGTTATAAATACGGTGGTCAGCAGAGGGACAGACAGACAGGCTTAGGAGGCAGAGACGAGAAAGGTCTACGACACAGAAAAGAAGGTTTTCGCAGACCGCAGAGACCCAGAGAAATGTACGAAGTTTCACGGTAGACTACTGTCTCAGATGAACTACGCGCGCACGCACACACACATACAGCAAACATATTCATTTCTGACAAATCACCTCCACAGATGTGTCCTGTTTCTATTTCTAGCAACTCGTAGTAGTTGTAGTGAAGAATTATGTGTACTAACGACAAATTAAGTCCAGGGAATAAATTATTTTAACTATGAATCGATTCATTCATTTGCTTACTTCAAAGGTATCCACATTCCTATCGCATTTGTTCACCTGATACACATCTAACCACTACAGTGGAAAAGGATCCGTTCCAGCTTGATCAGTCAGACCCCGGGGCAAGGCCGAGAGACACGGGCCACCGGCCAGGAAATCCCGAAGGGCATCCCCATGGTTCAGAGCCCCGCCCCTCCCGAACAACACAACGAAATGCTCCTGAAAGGCCTTAAACACTCTTCCTGTCCTTGTTCATTTATCACAGACCTTATTGTAGCATCTACGCCACGTTGGTTTTCTACTGAGCGAGCCCACCCGGCAACGTTGATACCCTCGCGACTCAGTGCACGTACTTTAGCCCGGACCTGCAACGTTCGTGTTTGGCATTGAGGTGTCGGTCCAAGGCCGATCTCGCCGTCAAAACTTGGGGTGCAGAGCCCACTCTCAACGCCTCTTCTAATGCCTTAACTAGAGACCCTTCTACTCTAGATTTAACTGTTTGCTAAATCTAATAGACTCAGGTCGAATGACTCTTTTGAGGCCAACCCACTCCCGGTTATTCAATACGGTACCAGGGAGTGCCTTCATGACTAACTTCTTAATCTGGTTACGGTATGTTTCGCAAGCCAATAGGGTCTTGTTCAATTTCCAGTAACCAGATCTCTGTCTACGGACTTTATATGTACCCTACACGTCACTAATTTGTGATCCGTATAGAGTATATGAGTAAATTGTGGATAGCTAAAGGAGAACCTAT
This sequence comes from Octopus bimaculoides, assembly GCF_046866305.1. Classification (NCBI taxonomy): domain Eukaryota; kingdom Metazoa; phylum Mollusca; class Cephalopoda; order Octopoda; family Octopodidae; genus Octopus; species Octopus bimaculoides. The sequence continues at coordinate 34,472,402 of NC_142942.1, forward strand.
CTCTGGTATTCACTACTATCCTGTCCATATAAGACCTGCGAGATCCGTCGTTATTACTCCATGTCCACATTGGAACGCTTGGATTCTCAAATCTGAATCGATCCGCCAGCCTAAATCGCTTCAGCAGATCGATGAGGCGTGAGTTATTTATTCTATCGGTCAAGCCAACGTTATCCAAGCGTGCGTCCAGAACAACGTAAAGTCTCCTAACATTACTATCGTCCTTGACGTCTCAAGAAACTTCTCCAGGCGTCGATAGAACTCACTCCGTTTGCCTGCTGTGCAAGGCGCATAAGTACCTATCAACCTGAAGGTCTTACCACTGAAAGTCAGATCCAGAACGACCGAATCACCTTCTGGATCTACAAAGACTGCGTGTGTCTGCAAAACCAAGCTTTTTCGGATCAAAACCACAACTACACCCCTCCCCTGTCTGACTAGGCGACATCATTTTCTCATAATCTTTCAGGAGGTTTGAGAAGGCCTGCAGCTTGTCCAACTTGGTCTCTGTAGTGTAAACGACCGTGCAAAATGAGGTGACGAGAATGGCTCCTTTGCACATCACACAGTCGATGCAATAAATATGAAAAGAATAAATGCGTATATGTGCCAGAATGAAAAGAGAGACACAACCGGGTAGAATGTTTAAGAGAACATTTTATTTATATGTTAACATGTGTGTGCGTCATATATACATAATCATAGACAGACCGTCACGAGAACAAAGTGTGTGTGAACAAACATGGATGTATGCGTGTGCGATAAGTACAGAGCATTGAAAGAGTCTATAAGATGACGTTAGAATAATGTTCAGATACAAGGATGATAAATACCAGTTCGTAGTCAAGGTACACGATAGCTGAAATGCTGTATCAAGAAATTGTGGCTGTAATGCAGAGCCGGATGAGGTACTGTCGTGCAAGAAGTTGTGGCTACGAAGCTGCTGCCGGTCACTTGGTACAGGAAGTTCTCGTAGGTTGTATTTGCTGTTAACCATGGTGAAGTGATTCACAAACTGTGTTGTGTTGGAACCTGTGCGAGCGTTGCTTGTTGCTGTGTACTTAGAGAGATGATGTTGATGTTAGGACGAATGGTGGCGACAGAGATGGAGGTACTGAATGTTGCTGGATGAAGTTGATTAGTCTCCATGTGGCTGTTGCGTTGTTGTCGCTGGAACTGACTGTGTCCAGTGGCTAGACCTTAAAAGGTCTGGAACTGAAAGACCTCGACTTGATGTGAAGCTAGAGTTTTGTAGAGAATGACCGTGCAAACCAAGGAGATGGCGACGAACGGAAGAGGCTCCTTTTAACGCGTCGCACGGTCGACACAAAACATGTAATATAACATAAGAGGGCTCGCATGTGAGATGCGAGGAAAGAGAAAGACACAACCTTTAGATATATATATATAAAGAGTAAGTTTTATTAGGGTAGTCAACTGTGTGTGCGTGTATGCGGCAATATAAGTAACACGATATAGAAGACAGGCCGTCGTGTACAAGAGTATGTATACAATAATATGTGTGTATGTGTGTGAATGAGAAATACAGAGCATGGAATAAGAGTCTGTAACACAGTAGATAAGCGTCCTGAACAAAGATAAAAAAGTACCACTTCATAGAAGAGTTACACAGTAGGTAGAATGTCTGTACACAAGAGGTCGTGGCTTCTAGGCAGAGCTGAAGTGTCACATGTCGTGAGTGAAGTTGAGGCTTCCATGCCGAGCCGGTTACTTGGTACAGAAGATTCTCGCAGGTTGTTCTGGCTGTTATTTTCGAGGTGGAAACAATCCACACAGTGTTGAGAAGTAACCGCGGTTGCTGTTGGTAGTGTGTACGCTGGCAACGTGATTGTAGAAGACAGTAGATCGCTGGTGTTGACGTCGTTGCTGGAAACTGGCTGGAGCTGTGTTCTGTGAGATGGTCAACGACCAGACCTGTAAGAGGTCTAAAGCCGAGACAAACTGGCGTGGATAAAGCAGGGCTATTTATAGTTAAAAAGGGGCTCCAGAAACAGCAGAAAAACACTCTCTCACGTGACCTTATCAGAAGGCCACGATTGGTCTGTATGCACCCTGGCGCGAAACAGAACTGGAGACAATTGCCGCGCAAATAAGAGCCAATCAGGGTGATGGACACAGCAGGGTTCAAGCGGGCCGAAGGCTAGATGTTAGCCGCTACGTTCGCATTTGTAAATAAATACCCGAGAGAAAGGTTTCACTACGGTTTTATACGGTGCAGTCGGCTCACCAGAAGTTTAGAAGAGACTGTCTCACGTGACCTTATCAGAAGGCTGCGATTGGTTGGGTTGCATATTGGCGCGCAATAGAGCAAGAGACAAATTGCGCCAATACCAACCAATCAGAGTAGTGGACACAACAAGGTCCAAAAGGGCGGCCGAAGGCTAGCTGTTATCTACTACGTCCATATTTATGTATATATAACAGAGAGAGAGAGAGAGAGAGGAATTTCCCTCAAGCGTACGCTACAATAGCAACCATAATATCAATTTTATGTGACCTGAGGTCGTCGAGGAAAGAGGCTTGCTTCCACTTCGAACTCAGGCCACGCACATTGAGACAACCTACAAGTAGCGCAGCCCTGACAAAAACGGGAAAAGAAGGAAATCTACTTACATTTTAATCTACTGGTATCATTCTCAGCACTGGTGCGGCTGGTTTCTTTAGGAAATCTATTCTTGAAGTCCTTGTAAAGTTCTCTAGGGATCTTCGCAATGCTATTCGGACTTTTACTGTTATTCGTTTGGTATATTTTGCTTTGTAAGTGGGGTTTAATTACCCCCATCATTGAGTTATTGGTGTTCTTGAATACCACTGTGGTCATTTCCTTTTTGGGCATAGGTTTGTCTATTTTTATCGTCATAAATGTTTTATCTTTTTGCTGTTTTTTTTCCTCCGGGTTACTACTTTTTCCCCTTTCTTTGGTTTTCGGAGCTGTCTCTTTAGTAGGCGACTCCACTGCTTTCTTTCGCCTTTTTCGCGACATTCCTTCTACTGACGGTATCGCTTCGACTGGATTTTCTATTTGTTCTGATTCAGTGGCAGCCTTCTGCGTAATAGCCTCCGTGGCTGAGGGCGCCTCCTCTTCTACATTTTCTTCCTGTTCCTTCTCCCGTACTTCTTGTTCCTTCTGCTGTGCTTTTTTCTGTTGGGGACAATTCGTGCCCAGGTGCTCCATTTTTCCGCATTTGAAGCACCTGGGCTTCTTCCCCTTTACATGCATCTCTGTTCACTAACTGATTTTGTCTTACCAAATTTATAACTATGCAAAACCAGCTAGCAGGATAGACATATTGTTGAGAACAATAGATTTCGTTGGGGGTACCTGTTATCTCTATTCTAGCTTTTGGTGAAATAGAAGAAGTTAGAAGGGTCAAGTAGCAAAGACGTTATTCTGCTTAGCGATGGCATCTGGCAAATGTAGCTACTGTCACTCACAGAAAAAACTATTGTTTTACCGTGAGAAAAGTGCTGTTGAACGGTTAAGTGAAATTTGGCGATCGAGGATAGCCGACCTGTGTCATTACAGATTAATTCCTGATAAGAGTAACATGGTTTACAATAGAGTGTACCGGGTTATCCCGGATCAGTGATGACTGAATGAATCAGTAATTAACTAGAATAGACGTATTAAATAGATTCTTAATTCTTCAGTGGATTCATCTAGCTTCCCCTCAGTTCACCTGCATGAAGCCACAAGTCTTATACCAACATCAGCATGGCTTAGTATGATTTTGTATACGTTTGTTTTGACAGAAGAAGCCGCTTCCTTCAACAGTCTTGCATTTGTAATAGAACGACCGTGCGATCCAAAGGAGATGGCGACGAACGGAGACGCTCCTTTTAACGCGTCGCACGGTCGCCACAAAAACATGTAATATGACATATGAAGGCTCGCTATGTGAGATGCGAGCAAGTGCCAGTAAAAGAAAGAGAGAGTGACAGACAACCGCTATATATATAAAGAGAGTAAGTTTATTAAGGTAGTCAACTGTGTGTGCGTGCATGCGGCAATATAAGAAATACAATACAATACATATGACAGGCCTTCGTGTACAAGAGTGTGTATACAATAATATGTGTGTATGTGTGACTGAGAAATACAGAGCATAGAATAAGTGTTTGTAACAAAGGCTATAAGAGTCCTGAACACAAGATAAGAAAGTACCAGTTCATAGAAGAGTTTCACACTAGATAGAATGTTCGTACGCAAGAAGTTGTGGCCGAAGAGCAGAGCTGGGGTGTCACATGTTGTGTGTGAAGTTGAGCGTCGATGCTGGACCGGTTACTTGGTACAGAAGATTCTCGCTGGTTGGTCTGGCTGTTCTTCGTGGTAGACAGTAGATCGGTGGTGGTGTTGGCGTCGTCGTTGGAAACTGGCTGGAGCTGTGTTCTGGTCTGCGACAAGACCTGTGAGAGGTCTGTTGTCGAGACTAACTGGCGTGGATCAAACAGGCTTATTTATAGATGAAAAAGGGCTCACCGGAAACAGGCAGAAACACTCTCACGTGACCTTATTAGAAGGCCACGATTGGACGGTATGCACCCTGGCGCGAAACAGAACTGGAGACAAATTGTGCGCAAATAAGAACCAATCAGGGTGGTGGACACAAGGGTCCAGGGCAGCCGAAGGCTAGATGTTAGCCGCTACGTTATCATTTGTAAATGAATACCCGAGAGAGAGGTTTCACTACACATCCATAAATACACTCTCTTTTCCATGGGCTGAATAAAATCATCTTTATGCACACAATTTACTGATCTAAGGGCAGCATCCGTGAATGCTTTCGTAATATCTTCACACGCCTTGTAAACGGAACGAATGATAGATTCATTGTTACCAAACTGACATCCCACAGCTGCGAAGCTTCAATCATTATATATTTTGTCAACCATCTCCACCTTTTCTTGTAGAGAATTAACTCATCTACATCGTTTGTTAGGACCGGGTGCCTGTGTATTTTTCTGTTCACTGCTGGCATGTTGATGGGTACGTGTACGTAAATCCATTTTTAGAAATACGCAGTTTAGCTGTACGGTAATGTAAACACCAGTGATAATCAATGCATTCTAGACAGCTGAACACTGCGGGTGGTCGTTGCATGTGCTTTTGTGGTTCATGCAGAATTTTCAACTGATTGCCGACCTGTGTCATTACAGATTAATTCCTGATAAGAGTAACATGGTTTACAATAGAGTGTACCGGGTTATCCCGGATCAGTGATGACTGAATGAATCAGTAATTAACTAGAATAGACGTATTAAATAGATTCTTAATTCTTCAGTGGATTCATCTAGCTTCCCCTCAGTTCACCAACAATCACAATGCCTATTATTACCATTATTATTAAGGCGGTTAGCTGGCAGAATTGTTAGCATGCTGGAAGCAGCATTTCATCTGTCCTTACATTTTAAGTTCAAATTCCGCCGAGGTTGACTTTGCCTTTCATCCTTTTGGGGTTGATAAATTAAGTACCAGTTGATTACTGGGATCGATGTAATCTACATGTCCCCTTCTCCAAAATTGCTGCCATTATGCAAAATTTGAAACCATTATTATTATTATCTTTAGTAAATAACGTTATCTTCCTAACACCCATCCTTGCATCTTCTGACAACAGCACTATTTACTCGCTCTTGTAATTATACAAGAACAGGGGTACACATATTTCACTCCCACCTCCTTTGTGCTACCTGTTATCACTTTCCTTGGAACCGCTTTCTTTTGTTACCTGCATTTTTATTATCATTCCTTACCACCTATTTTTCACAGAAGGCCCCTTTCACCATCCCTTTTCCTGCACACCCTTTCATATCTGCCAACGACAGCCACCCCCACTACTTCTGTTTCCACCCATCCATACTTCTGATCTTGTCCCTCTTACAGTGTATCCTTCTCAGACAACCCACACATACTTCAGATCATTCTGCACTGTCACCTATCACCTCTATGATACATTCCTACTTCATCCCCAAATTGATATTCACCACCCATGCTCACCATTTACTGCATTCACCTCTATTCCCATCTCTATCCATCACTCACTCACCTTTCACACTCTCTCACTGTTTACCCATGTTCCACTTCTCCCTAATATTCATCTTCTTGTACTGTGAGGGTACATTCTGGCACCTTATTACCATCATCTTTTCTCTTTCGAGCTAGGGTAGCCATGTCTCTCCTCCACTGCATGACACCTGTTCTTGTCCCTCTATCTTACTTTGGCTTCTCATCACCTGGCATGAAACCACTCCCTCTTAATATTACACCTAATCAGGGGTCTTCACTTGCAAATTACTCGGCGACCTCATTACTGCCAGTGGTCACAAATAATGTACCCTGTAAACTTTTGTAATGTAGTTGGCATTAGAAAGAGGCATCTAGTCATAGAAACCATACCAAACTAGATGGTGGAGCATAAGGCAGTCCTCTGATTCATTGAATCCTGTCAAACCATCCTACCTATGTCAGCATGCAAAACAGACACTAAACGAAGTTGATGATGATGCACACACACACACATGACAATTATACATGTACAGACCTGATGAGAATAGAGGCTGTAAGGGTAAATACATTGAGCCCATGCACACCTAAGAGCTCATAAAAAAATTGAAGTTATTAGCTGATATTAGTTTAGCATTGATCTCAGCCATATAGACCTGTATTGAAGTATCTCAAAAAAATAGAACTTGTTCCAACATAATATTTCATGCAAAAAAAAAAAAAAAATTGCCCTTCCAATACATCATTAAATCTGTATATAAAACTGTTGTCTGTCAAACGGCATTGACAGCCCACCAATACTACCAGCCTCATGATAAAACTGCCAACTACTACATTAGCCTCAAGTAGAGCAGCTTATTAACTATCATAAAAATTGGACATCACTTCCAAACCAAAAATTATTTGATGGTAGCAGTTGATATTAATGGCTCACTAGGCAAAATACTTGGTGGCATTTCACTCGTCTTTATGTTTTGAGTTCAAATTCTGCGACGGTCAACTTTACCTTTCATCCATTTGGGGTCAATAAAATAGGTACCAGTTGAGCACTGGGGTCGATGTAATCAACTTCCCCACTTCCCCAAACTTGCTCTCTTGTAAGAAAATGTGAAACGAATATTAATGGGTACCATTCATAATACTATCAGCATGGCCAATACCTAACCCATCCTGTCACAAAGCATATGACAAAAGGTGTCCAACACCTTTAAATGCTTTGAATTAATGGTTCTCAAATTGATAAACACACACACAAAATGTGAGCAAATATTTTTTACCCAACCTTTTTTAATGAGAATACAAAATAAAGTTTGTATCCATATAATACTTCTTCCTTAGTCATAGTTTTAGACAAGCTGGAAGTGCAATACATATTTAACCATAAGTAAAATATATGCAGAAACAAAACCTATAATAGTGTCAGTTATGTTTATTGACAAACTCATTGATTCCAGGTCAAATGCTTGTCTAGACAAGTGACATATCCTCTTTCACCTGGAGACAAATTTTTTATTTCATTTGTATACTTGTTAAAGCAGAAAACTTTTTTCGTGATGATGATGATGATGATTTTGAGCTAAAATGGAAGCAAGAATTGTACTACTTTCCTTGATCAGTTTGGATACCACTGAGCAGATACAAATTCACTCCAAAAGCTTTGTAAATTAAAATGCAGAAACAGTGTTTTCAAAGTATTATCAGTTTTCATATAAATAATTTCTTCTCTTTAACTCTCGCAAAACATCTTTAAAATTAATGATCTGTAGGGACACCATATTTAGTTATGCAACCATAATATACTACATAGTACATTAAATGTTTTTATAAGTCAATACTGTGTTAGCAGTGCTATTACATCACTTGATCTCAACAGATTTGCTATAGAAATTATAGCCAGTACTGATTACCTCTGCCAAGGAAGGAGGTTATGTTTTCATTGATGTTAGTTTGTCCATCTGTGTGCAAAATAATTCTAAAAGTTGTGAACAGTATTTGATGAAACTTGCAGGAAAAGTTGGTAATGGCATAAAGAACAGATGATGAAATTTTGAGGGAATTCACGAAGAGATTTCATTACAAAAGGCTAGAGCACCTGTACCAGGACAATGCACCAGTCCACAATTCCATCCTAGTAACCAACAACTACTTGAAAGAGACAGGCATCAAAAATGTTCCTCACTCTCCCTACAATCCAGACCTTGCCCCTTGTGACTTTTGGTTGTTTCCCAAGCTGAAGGTGTTGAAGAAGGCTGTGACAAGGGTCTTGAACAATTTTACTTTGAAGAACTTCCATAAGGCCTTCATAAAGTACTTGGAGTGCTTCAAGTGCATTGAAGTCAGAGGATCCTATTTTGAAGGAGATTAGAGTTTTGTGTTGCTCTGAAATTAATAAATGTCTCTCCCAACAAAAATCTCAAAACTTCTGGAAGACACCTCGTAATTTTCAGGGAAAAGAGAATTTATTGCCAGAGAAGCAAAAAGGATGCAGAAAGAAATCAAGTTGGACTATTGATTTGCTGTATGTAGGATATTAAATGAGGTAAGAGTAAGAGAGAAGAAATTAACTGTTGGTTGGATAGATTACAGGAAGTTTTATGATAATGTTCCACACTGCTGGCTCTTAGAGTGTCCAAGAACACTACAATGATATTGGGGTTGAAAAATTATGTTGTGCTGAATACTATCAGCAGCTAGAGATGACCAAAATGTTACTGAAACTGTAGGAGGATTCAAGAAGAAAAGGAAGAACAGAGCAAGCAAATGGAAAGAAATGGAATTACATGGCCAATTCATACAATAAACTGAGAACATTGGATGTAAAGAATGCTGGCGGATGGAAAACTGAAACAAGACACTGAAGCGCTAATTATAGCTGCTCAGGAACAAGATATTAGGATCATTATCATCATCATCATTTAACATCTGCTCTCCATGTTGGCATGGGGTGGATGGTTTGATATGGAGTTGTCCAGACTTCATCTGTCTCTTGCGGCATGGTTTCTATGGCTGGATGCCCTTCCTAATGCCAACCACTTAACAGAGTGTGCTGGGTGCTGTTTATATGCCACCAGCACAGATGTGCTTACACAACACCAGCATGGGTGCATTAACACAGCACTGGCATGGGTGCTTTTTAAGTGGCACTGGAAAAAACAAGCCTGTGTGTGGAAGACAGCGATTTTACTTAGCTTGATGTGTCTTATCAAGTACAAGTAGCCACTTTTCCCAGACCCTTGTCATTTCCTCAGTGAGGCCCAGCACCCAAAGATCCTTTCTCACCACTTTCACCGAGGGAGAGGCCCTTAATTACCAATGAAGTTAGAAGCTCTCTGAACTTTGCCCAGCCTGTTCTTATCTTAGCAACTACACTTTCAGAACTCCCTCCCCCACTTTGTACCCTAGGTAACAGAAGCTATCTACTACTTCTAATGATTCACCTGAGCATTTGAGGGAGCCTATTGTCTCTGTATTTTTAGTGCTTATTGTAGCTGCACATTTTCCACACACAAAGACTATATTCTCCGTTAACCTTCCTTTGATAGCACTGCACCTCTTATGTGTCCAAAGCTTGCACTGGGTATAACATATCGAGCTTCTACCAACACCCTTCTTACATATTGAGCAGGGCCATCTTCCAGAAGGAATTTGTGATTTGTCTGTTTTCTTACTTACTAGGACTTTTGTTTTTGCTAAATTAACCCCAAGGCCCTTAGACTCCAGACCTTGTTTCCACACCTGAAATTTCTTCTCAAGGTCAGGAGGTGATTCAGCTACAAGAACAAGGTCATCAGTGTAGAGGAGCTCTTGGGGACAGCCAGTCTTGAATTCCTCTATTAAGGCCTGGAGGACTAAGATAAACACGAGGAGGCTGAGAACTGAGTGTTGATGAACGCCTACCTGTACACTGAATTCATTGCTATATATCTTTGCCAATCTTCACCTTACTGACAGCATCCCTGTATATGGCTTGTACCACTCATCTATCTCTAGCTTCCGTATTAACCACCAGATAAGGGAGCCGGGGACCTTGTCAAAGGCTTTTTCCATGTCAACAAAAGCCAGGTACAGAGGTTTATTTTTGGCTAAATATTTCTCCTGTAGTTGCCTAACCAGGAATATAGCATTAGTGATGCTCCTGCCTGGCACAAATCTGAACTGCATCTCATTTACACTAAATCACTTCCTAATTAATTGAGCTATGACCCTTTCTGTGACTTTCATTACCTGGTCCAGCAATCTGATGCCTCTGTAATTATTTCTGTCCAAGGTGTCACCTTTGCCTTTGTAGCAGTTGACTATAATGCACTACACCAATCATTGGGTATGACTCCCTCGTGGACAACCTGATTAATTATACGGGTGACCAGGCTATATCCAACTCTGCCAGATATTTTAAGCATCTCAGTAGTGATTCCTGATGGGCTAGGGGCTTTCTCTGGCTTGATATCTTTAATTGCTTTATCTACCAAGCTACTGTCAATTCAGATAGCTGGTCCCTCAGTTGGGTCAACATTTGGTATACTCTCCTTCTCCCATTCATTCTCCGCATTTAGAAGCCTTTTATAATGGCGTTTCCAAGCCTCTTTCTTTGCAGAATCGTTGAATGCAAGTGAACCATTATCCATATGGACACATTTCTTATGACATCACAATTTTCTCTCACACACTGAAACACTTCAAGTCTCTGGTCCTTATGTCACAGAACTTCTTTTCTGCTTTTCCCCTGGCTAAATATACCAGTCTCCTGACTATCTGATACAGTTTCCTACTACCACTACAGTTCCAGTCCTTCCAGGCCCGTTTCTTTACTCTAATGGCCCTGTCAATTACACTGTTCCACCACCAAGTCACCTTAAGCTGAGAAGGGACTTTGCACCAACCACAGATTTGGTCAGTAGCCCTCAGCAAGTTGTTCTGTTGGAACCTCCAATTGTCCTCCACTTATATGTCAATATATCCTCCTTTTTTGACAAATGTTTCAAGTAACACATCTCTAAATCTCTGTCTATTCAAAGGATCCTTAAGCTTCCAGATCTTTCTTTTCCACACTGGTTGTCTTCTAGACAGCCATTTAGCCCTAATCCTGAAGTTGCTAACAACTAACCTATGTTGGGGATTGCATTCTTCACCTGAGAAAGTTTTGGCATTTATAAGCAGCCATGTTACCCATTTTCTGGTGAGAATGTAGTCAATCTGACTAGTGTGCCCACCGGATTGATAGGTGAATAGGTGACTGGTAGGTTTTCTGAGATTAGTATTGCGGATCACAACATCATTTGCATCACAGAACTCCAGCAGTCTAGTTCCCTCCTCATTACGTGAACCAAATCTGTTGCCACCATGCACGCCATGGAAGCCACACAGATGTTGTCCAACATGCCCATTAAAGTCACCAGCCACGATGAGAAGGTCCCTGACATTTGTCAATGAGGCAGTCTGCAAAAGGGTGACATAAAATTGGTCTTTCTATTCATCAGGTAGTCCTTGATTACCCTATCAACCCATTTCTCAGCAAGAAGTATGCCTGTGTCCCCAGCTCCATCACTGTTCCCTATCCAGATTTTATACCTATGCTCTTTACCTGTGAGGAACCTAACAGAACCTCGTTTCCACCCTACTTTTTGGATGCAACAAATCTACACGCTTCCATTTAAGTATCTCAACAATCTCACCAGGTCTACCTTTTAACATGCCCACATTAAGTGTGCCAACTCTAAGGGTGTGGACGGTGTGGGCCATGGAGACACAGCGATGGGGGGCAGCATCTTGCAT
>NC_142942.1:34796505-34804005 GCF_046866305.1 Octopus bimaculoides
ACACACGCACACGCACACGCACACACACACAAAGGGCTTCCATTCACAAAGCTTTGGTTGATCTGGGACTCTACCTACACCTGTAGCCACACCTGGATTTTTTGTATTTCTTTAGCCTTTCATGTTAAATTTACTGAAATGCATTCTCTAAGTGCATCAATGTTTTTCAACTTTTTTGGTCTATTCTTTTCGATGTAGTCATTAATTAGTGATATTCATTGCAAAGTTTTTTTGTAGCAGACAGCTTCAATCATGTAAGAGGTATGTTATTACTAAAGATATTGTCAACAAGTTTAAAATTGTGATGGTTGGTGGGGTTGCCAATTTAGTTGCCAATGACCTGACCATGTAACAGGTAGTACTGGGTTACATGTTACCAATAACACTCAAGAGCAACCTGACATAATGAGGTTCTACCAGAATCACAATGTGGTTTTAGAGATAGTAGGAGTACTATGGATATGATATTTTCAGCTAGACAGTTACAAGAGAAGTGCATCAAACAGGATATGGACTTATATCAAGTTTTTATTGATCTGACAAAAGCGTTTGATTCTGTAAATAGAGTTGCACTTTGGGAAATCCTGAAAAAGCTAGGCTGCCCTGAAAAATTTGTGAGAATGCTTAGACAATTTCATGACTAGATGGAAGTGAGAGTTAATGTTGGAGGTACCTTGTCAGATCCAATTTCTGTAGAAAATGGTGTAAAACAAGGGTGATATTCCTGCTCCTACATTGTTTGCTCTGTATTTTACAATAGTTTTTCAAATAGCTTTTGAAGATAGTGCTGAAAGGGGTTTATATAAGATGTGGGACAGTGGGAAAACTTTTCAACCTCAAAAGACTTTGTGCTAAAACGAAAGTTCTTCATTCTCACATCACTGAGTTCTTGTATGCAGATAATTGTGACCTCTTAGCACATTCCCAGGAAGATAATCAACACATGATGAATGCGATTTCAGCAGCATGTACAGAATTAGGCCTTACAACCAACTTGAAAAAAGCCGTTCTAATGTAGCAGCTTGCTCCTTCTAAACTTTATGTGGAATTGAAGAAGCCTAGAGGCACACTCAACATCCAAACTCTATCTACCCATCCCTACAGAACACTGAAGAGATGGAGCTAGCATGGAGGATACCGTGGCCTCTTGGCAGAAACGGCTGTAAGAAACTGATCTCTTAATCTTTTACTCTTTTATGTATTACTAGTATATATTTGTGTAGCACACAGTCTTTGCATGTGTATGTATTCTTAGAATACTCCCTTTTGTTTTCGAATAAATAGACATAATAGAATGTCTACCGGCTGATCTATGTCATTTCTGTATCCTCTCCATTTTCTTTTTGCCGTATAAATTAAGGGTAAACCACTTTTTACCCCTGCCCATATATGACACTCGTGAATTTGATAGATAGAAACTGAAAGTTGTTCAGTAGGATGAATTTCAGTGCTGTGATTATGAATCTGTGTTTGATGCATCCTGGGAGCTCTTCTGGGTATTTTTCTAGCCAGAAGATGATTGCTTCTATGCAATAATCGTGTGGGATATTGGTGTACAGGTTCACCACATCGAATGATACTAACAGGGCTCCTTCATTTATCATCTTTGGGAGGTGGTTAAGCATGTTTAAGTCATCCCTGATGAAGCTTTTCACATATTTTAGAAACAGTTTGAGTAAGATCTCGAGGAAATTGCGTAAACGGTGAGTTTCACAAGCAGGGCCAGCAATGATGGTCTTAGTTTGAGGTCAGTAAGGGGAGGAACATTAATGCATAAGCTTGGAGAATCTTTGCAAGCTTTAGAAATATGTAGATTTTTGTGTATTTTAGGTAGTCTGTAGAATAGACTTGATCTGTATTTAAAATTGGATAAATAGTCAATTTCTTTTTTAGTGAGACCCTTTCCATGTATTTGAAGTAAGTAGGATAAGTTTTTAAGATATATGTATATCCCCACATGCATACATATATATATATATATATATATATATATATACATGTATATCCCCCACATGCACACATACACACACACACACACACACACACACACGTATTTATATCTATAGATATATAATAAAATGGAAGTGTGTGTGTGTACATGCCTTTTTCTTGATACCCCTTAAAGTCAATATTTTTCATCTGATTTCGTTCACGCTGGGAACATATATCAATTATGTTGTAGAGAAGGTCATAAACTCTTCAAATTTTCGATATAATGAGTAATGCTGCCCCTAAGGGATGAAAACACCTCATAGGTAAATAACAAATACCAATGATTGTTGCTTCAAGGGACTTTACTCTTGATGACGTAGTTACACTATTTTCACTTTGTCTTCTACTAGTTTTTACAATGCCCTTTCACTGCAAACCACTGATATTTTCACATTAGCACTTCCTTCAAGTAGCCATGCAACATAAATCAACTTTTAATTATTTTTTTTAAATGCTTTAAGACAATGTTTAGTCAGAATGCCCTAAGGCTCAAACATCTCAACCCTTCCTAAGGTCATTGTGACAATTTCTGAACCCACTCAGCAAATAATAGTACGACAAACATCATTCAGCCATTCGACTTAACCCCACGCAGCCTTCACTTTGCAGATAACCCTGTAATGCCACCTAGGAGAAAGAGAGCTCACATTAGTAGACTGTCCCATGCTGCCATCAAAGCCAGAAGATATTGGGATAACGAAACTCAAGACCAGAGGTCCCACAGACTGGCTCAGCAAGCTGCCTATGATGCCACTGCCTGTGCAGTACATGCACCTGCAACTTCTGCAACTGTTAAGGTTTCAAAGTCTGAGGAAACGCTTATGGCCCACCGAGCCCATCATGCTGCAACTTTTGCTGTCACCAGGGCTGCCAAGTCACCTCAACAATGGACTATCTCATTGGCGTGTCTTGCCAAAAATGCTTCAGGTGCAAGGGCTATCGAGTCACCTCAACAATGGGCTATCTGGGTGGTGTGGTTTGCCAAAAATGCTTCTGCTGCAATGGCTACAGACTCTCCACAACAGCATACAGTCCAAAAGCAGTGTAATGCTGAAACTACTGCTGCTGCAAGGGCTTCACAGTCACCACAACAGCACACAGCCTGGAGGGCGCGTAATGCTAAAACTACTGCCGCCACATGGGCTGTAGAGTCATCACCCGAAGGAAGCATAATGCTGACACTACTGCTACTGCAAGGGCTGCAGAGTCCCCAGCACAGTGCACAAATCGTCAGGCTTTGAATGCTGCTTTAACCCTATCGTTACTGTATTTATTTTGCGATGCTCTGTGTTTCTTTCAATTACTTTAAATATAACAAAGAATTTAGTAAAATAACTTGGTTATCATGAAGCTAGTGTTAGAAACATAAATGTGATTTAAGTTTGGTGGAAGATTTTAATTCAAAACTTATGAAAACAAAACATTTGTACTCAGAGCCAGAGCCGGTTTCAGCTGGGTTGGTAACAAAAGGATTAATGTCCACTGCAAAGGCTTCAGAAATGGATGAGCAAAGGACTATGCAACTTCAAACCAATGCAAACTTGAAAGCTCTGCATAGTGGCACATCAAAGCCATCAGTCAGTTGGTGGGCTTTTTATCATACATGACATTCACTGAAAAAAGCTTCAATGCAGTTGTGTCAGGCATTACAAGTAAAATAACTACATGCTACAAAATGCTTTAGGTTAGATATAGGATCCCTAATGCCTACTGCAATTGTGACCTCATTTCATGGACTTTTATTTATTACTAACTACCAAATTTCTGTTCAAAAAACTTTATTCATTACCTAGGTTGCTTAATACCATATAATAAACTGCTAACGAAATTGGTAATTATGCATTTTATATTTATCAACTTGAAACAACTTCTAGTTGCAGGCTAATTCAACTTAAACCGTCCAAAGGAGTATGCCTTATAATAAATTACACCGTCCAAAGGATGGGTGTGTTTGCTAGTAAATACACACACATACACACACAGATATATGTATGTATACATACACATACATGCACATATATGTATGTATACACACACATACAAACACACATACACATATATATGTATACACATACAGATATATGTATGTATACACACATAAATGTATGTACACACACATACTCACAAACACACATACACACAAACATATGTATGCATGCATGTGTGTATGCACACACATGCAGAAACATTTTAAACACCTGAAAATATACTACTTTATTTGAAATTGCCGGCTGTATATATTTATGAATTTTATTTGAGTACATCTGGAATATAGTTTCTTCTACTTAAATATACCATATGACGACACACTGGTTTATTTGATAATGGTCTCTTTCTTATTTCTTTTTATCAACATACCATAACATACTAATAATGTTTACTCTTAATATCTATTAATCTACCAAGCATACTGAACATCCCTTTAAAGAGCCACAAAAGTACTTCATTGTGAATAAACTGAACAAATTTTATGTCTCTGCACTGACATCAAATGTGAAAGATGTGAATGGTATGTGTTCTGTTTACCCAGAAAGATTTATTTGTTCTAGGATTCCTAATGTATTGTACAGCATAGATATAACAGATACTAGATGTAAGGCTTTATTGATTTACATTTAACCCTTAAGCGTTCAGATTATTGTCAAATGTAATGCTTATTGATCTTTTATCTTTTACTTGTTTCAGTCATTTGACTGTGGCCATGCTGGGGCACCAACTTGAAAGGGTTTAGTCAAACAAATTGACCCCCACCAGACTTATTTTTTTAAGCTTATTACTTATTCTATCACTTATTCTTAGTGTTTTTTTTGCTGAACCACTAAGTTATGGGGATGTTAACACACCAACACCAGTTGTCAAGTGGTGGTGGTGGAAAAAACAGACACAAAGACACATGCACATAGATGTATGTATGTATATATATATATATATATATATATATATATATATATATCATCATCATCATCATCATCGTTTAACGTCCGCTTTCCATGCTAGCATGGGTTGGACGATTTGACTGAGGACTGGTGAAACCGGATGGCAACATCAGGCTCCAATATATATATATATATATGTGATAGGCATCTTTTAGTTTCTCTTTATCAAATCCACTCACAAGGCTTTGGTTGACCCAAGGCTATAGCAGAAGACACATGCCTAAGGTACCACACAATGAGACTGAATCCAGAACCATGTGGTTGGGAAGCAAGCTTCTTACCACACAGCCATGCTTAATCATGCATTATCTCATAGCTTCAAGATTTCAATGATGAAATTGTTTCTTTTTAGAATGACATTGTAAGGGAGGTGTGAGAGGTTAGATCTGGCTGGTTTGAACATAAAACAGATAGAATATTTTAGTAGGATATGGCTGGATTAAACACTACAGGGTTAAAATATTCTTTCTACTATGAACACAAAGGCCTGAAAATTCTTTGAGGAGGTGGCTATTACACCGATCTTAGTGCTTGACTGGTACTTATGTTTTTGAAAGGCAAAGTTGACATTATTGGAATTTGAACTCAGAAGTTAAAACTGGAAGATATGCTGCCAAGAATTTTGTCAGGCATGCTAATGAATCTGTCAGTTTGCTGCCTTTATTTAAAATATAATAACAATGAGCTTAATTTAAATGATTTAATTTTTTATCTCTATAGTACCTATGAAATTTTAAAATTAACTTTTTCTTTTGAAGTTTTAATTGTACTAAATACAATCCTATCTAGTTCTGTCTCCAGTTATCTAGGTATCTAATTATGGGAAACTCTTCATAGAACTCTACTCTTTCCCCAACTATTTCAAGCTTTATTTTTTCCTAAACTTCAGTACTTGAAATCTGTTTTCATTTTAACCCTTTAAATGTGAAATTAAATTTCATCGTTATTCTAGTAATGTTATGAAATATCTACCCAAAAATAGAATTGGTATTTTCTGCAAACGTTGTTTTAGTAAACTTGACATATCTCAATAGAAAATAGTTTTCAAACACGACAAGCTCCAACAAGACATAACTCAATTTATAAAACTGCCTTCTGTAGTTAAAGATAATGAAATTTTGAGTGGATATATCAGATTTCTGCAGTATAATAGTTAATGAAAAACTAATCATGTTTAGATTGGAATAGAGTAATTCCTTGACTACTGCAGGTGTTATGTTCCAGACCCTGTCCCTGCAATTGGTGTAAATCTGTGAAGTAGAAACAGTATTGTACTGTATATTTTTAAAATTATTTTTATAATTTGTATATATTTGTTTTATCATAAATGCAAAACAACACCACAGGGGAATTGACATACGCTTAAATAATAAACTGCGATAGGTGAACTGCAATATGGTGAGAGATTACTGTATACTTATTTGTTATTTTCCTGAGGACTTATCTTAAAAGAATATTGATTTCAAATTTTGGTTCATGGCCAGCAATTTTGGGGCAGGAGTTAAGTTGATGACATCGATCCCAGTGTTCAGCTGGTACTTATTTTATTGACCCTGAAAAAAATTAAAGTAAAGTTGACCTCAGTCTGGGTAAAGAGTTCTTTAGTTCTTTTCTCTGCTAGGTATAACCTGCACTTCCTACTACTATAAGGCCTGCACCTCTTCAGCATTGTGCATTGGTGTTGTGATCAATAGTGCTTTCATTCAATGACCATACATGCCTAGCCAGGGCTATAGTATTATGCCTCTCCTGGGTGTTAAAGGAGGACTTATGATTGTTAACTCTTGCTAAGAAAGACCTTCTGATGCCCCAACATGATAGTTTATCCAGCAGAGTCTTTCGACATCACTTCTGCCTCATACACGATGGTCTCCATGTTGCATTGGCTGTTAAGGGGACGAATGGTGTAGCCACACACGTGGTCACATACAAACACACACATACAGAGAAACACGCACACACGCACGTATAGAAAATTACGCACATACACACCCACACAAACGCATAGAGAAACACGCACACACTCACACACGCACGTATAGAGAAACACGCGCGCGCACACACACACACACTCGCCCCCACGCCCCCCCACGTATAGAGAAACACACGCAGATATACCTACATACATGCATATATACACATACACATATATACGCGCACACACGCACATACACTAATGTGTTTATTACTGGATTTCTGGAGTAGTCTCCCCTACCACTGTTCATCCAAGATTATCGTTAATACAGCAAGGAATATTTTTGTGTACCATCAGCTGCAGGCTGGTTTCTTGTCATTATTAACTTTTCAGAATTCTCGTACTTGCATCAACCTCTAGGATTCTGTAAGTACAACAGGCCTGCAAATAAAGCTACTGCATTTGCTGTCCATTTTGCTTTCAACTTTACACTAACTGCACTAAAAAAACAAACAAAAAACCTTCAAATTCTTTATTTCTACGCTTTATTTCTATTTGACTGCAAGAAATTCTTTACTCGTTTTACTCTAATAAAGCTGTCTCTTCCATCACCATCAAAGCAGTGCATTCTGGAATTAGCTCTTATCCTCATCTTCT
>NC_142942.1:34809005-34844005 GCF_046866305.1 Octopus bimaculoides
CCATAGTGTTGGCATAGCTTCCACTGTATATAGGTCCCAACTCCGTCGTGTTTGTGAATATATTTCTTCTTAGCTAGGACTGGGCAGCCAGAGACAATATGATTTATTGTTTCTTGTCCATCACCACATATTCTGCCGTTACTTTTATTTCTTTTCATTATGTGTTTTTGGTGATTTCTGGTGGGAAGGCTTTGATCTTGTGCTGCAGTTAAAGATCCTCCAGTTCCTGCTTTGAGTCCTGAGCTTCTCAGCCATGTAGGGGCTTTTCTTGCCATCGTTTTATCATGATACGTTGCTGCTCCAGTTTTAGTTTGGATTTCAGTTGCTTTACAGTTTTTATTGTTTCCTTTTTTTCTTCATAGTTGTTAGGTACAGTGACTTCTTTTTGGTATTTGTCAGCTTTCTTAAAGACAGAAAACAGTCTTTTGTTTTGCTCGTGTTTTGTGGCTATTTGAACCAGTTTTCTTTGCTTCTGAAGCAGGTATTTCTGTAATCCTATAGTGGTTATTTTGTAATAGTTTTCTAGCTGTATAAGGCCTCTACTACCTTCTATACCTTGTATATATAACCTTTCTATGTCAGATTTTGGGTGGTGAATCATAAATCCTGTCATTATTTTTCTTGTTTTCCTTCTATTTTGATTAGTTCATTTTGAGTCCAGTTAAGAATATTGTAGCTATGACTTATAACTGAGACGGCTAGAGTCTTGACACCTATTATCTTGTTTATCGCACTGGGCTCTGTTTTCAGTATTAATCTAACTCGTCTATAGTGTTCCTTTCTTATCTTCTTTCTCATTTGTGTGTGTTGCATCGTATCTAGTTCATTGATTCCTAAGTATTTGTATGTCTGGCTTTGGTCTAATTCTCTTATTGAATTTGCTTTATCTAATGCGATGTTGTTACTCATAACTAGTTTTCCTCGTTTCAAGGTTGCTTTGGCACATTTTTCTGAGCCAAATTTCATGTTTATTTCTTTGGTAAATCCATGTATAGTCTGTAGCAATATTTCCAGCTGTTGTTGTTGTTATCATCATGATCATGATCATCATCATCATCTCAGCAACAGAAGTGAATTACATCTCTTCAGGTGGGCATATATAAAGAGTTTGTATATACCCCCCCCCCCCACAAACTCTTTATATATGGCAATTGAGTAAACCTATCGGTAATGTACCTATAATGGTTACTGGACACAGTTGTAAGCTAAATTTGCTCCAATAAAGGAAAAATATGTAATGAGCATTATTTAAAACCTGTATATATATACATACATATATATATATATATATATATATATATATAGTTCAGACTTCCATCGATAGAAGCCACTTGATGCGATTCTCAGGCATTAATCTGCCGACCGGCGTCGCCCGGTGAGGTCATACAGCCACTCAGTGCGTCTTTGTTTTGCAGTGCTTCTCCCTTGTTCGTCGATTTTTGCGATGGCTGAAATAAAGGAACAGCATGCTTCTCTGAAATTCTGTTTTCTGCGGGGGAAAACGACGGCTAAAACAGTTGTCATGCTTCAAACAGCTTACAAGGATGCTGCCATGGGTAAAACGCTAGTTTACGAGTGATTTTTACGCTTTGGGAATGGACACTTGTCGCTTGAAGGCTAATCTCGTTCAGGGCGACGGTCGACTTCTCGAACGAATGAAAACATCATGAAAATTCAGGAACTGATCTTGGAGGACTGTCACCGAACAACCGACGAACTTGTTGATATGACTGCTGTGTTCTTGAGCTCCTGCCAACGAATTTTGAGCGACGAATTGTGAATGGAAAGAGTTTCAGTAATATTTGTGTCTAGCTTGCTCGCGGAAGATCAAAAGCAGTCACGACTGAATGCATGTCGTGAACTGAAAAAAACAGCTGGAAGTTGATCCGGACCTCTTTTCGAAGGTCATCACTGTTGACGAAAGCTGGAGATACGGAATTTGCAGATGTGGAAGAGGTGAGTGAGGAAAAAAACCAATGGAGGCGTTGAAAGGCATCACTTTGCAAGAGTTCCAGCATTGCTTCGAATTGTGGAAAACGCGTCTGGAGCGATGCATTGCTTCAGATGGAGAATATTTTGAAGGCGATAAAAGTATAAACATGTAAAACTAAGTGAATAAAATAATATTGCAAAATTCCGGTTTCTTATAGGCCTCTAAGTATACATACATACATACATACATACATACATACATATGTATATATATACATATATATATATATATGGGAGAATGTACGAAAAAAACAACAACAGACGAGGACAGGTGGTGTAAACAACAAAAGGATGTATTAGTATGACGCTCGGGAATACGGAAAGTCTTTGACGTTTCGAGCTAGGCTCTTCAACAGAAAGAATACGGAGACAAGGAGAAAAACACGGAGAAAAAAAAAAAAAAAAAAAAATATATATATATATATATATATAGAGAGAGAGAGAATATAAAGAAAATTAGGAGGTATGAGATTAATATATTATTTCACCAGTTGATATTCATAAGATTATGATCGTTTCGCAGCCAAGATCATATAAGAATGATTTATTTTAGTGTATTATAAATAATTTTACATGTCTGCACTAGTGTATATGCTATAAATTACATAGTATTATTGTACATTTTATTAGCTAATACATGTATAGAAGGCTAGCGTATCACATCTATAAAATGTCATAGTTACCTCCATTCTTCAACTCCAATATGCACATACAAAACGTCATATTTGAAATATTAATATAAGGAAAACGATAATTAATGAAATAGTTATTTTTTTATATTGTATTTACTCCTTATAAAATAATCATTGCTGATTAGATTTATTGGATTTCAACTGTGTCGGATTACACATTACTCCCCTATGTATTCGTTTACTACGTGATTTGTAGCCTGGAGCTTTTTTGTGAATATCACCGGATTATATAAATCCATATACTCTGTATTATATATATATATATATATATATATATATATATATATATATATATATATATATATATATATAGCCATTGTTATGATCAGCCATTATTATGATTGACCGTTGACTGGACACTAGTCAATTTTTTTTCTCCGTGTTTTTCTCCTTGTCTCCGTATTCTTTCTGTTGAAGAGCGTAGCTCGAAACGTCAAAGACTTTCCGTATTCCCGAGCGTCATACTAATACATCCTTTTGTTATTTACACCACCTGTCCTCGTCTGTTGTTGTTTTTTCGTATATTCTCCCATATATATATATGTATATATATATCGGTATGTATGTATGTATGTATGTATGTATGTATGTGTGTGCGTGCGTGCATTTGTGTTTCTTCCCCACCATCGCTTGACACCCGGTGTTGGTCTGTTTATGTTCTGGTAATTAAGCAGTTAGGCAAAAAGATGGGTCGAATAACTACCAGACTTAAAAAAAAAGTATTGAGGTCGATTTGCTTGACTAGATCATCCAAAGCGATGCTCCAGCATGGCTGCAGTATTAGTGACTGAAACAAGTAAAAGATAAAGATTTAAAAATTTAAAAATGTGTATTCTATGCAATTCTGCTTAATTTTGTAATAACTTCCCTGTGTTCTATATTTTTAGAGTGATTTGTTTTACTGTATCTTATGTTTTTATATAAACTGTTTTTTTTTTCAATTAAGAACATCACGGAAGACAGTTCAAGCATAGAGAATTGATTTTTGCTTGTTTAACTTGAAATACTTCAGTTTTCAACGTACAGCTGTTCATGTTTAGCGTCGATGTTTTTATTCTTCTATCAACTACTATTCCCATAATATATATTCATGCACACACGCTGTTGTATCTATCTAGTAAGTTCTGAAAATTCTCTTTGAATGTAGCTTACATTCTACTCCCCTGTTCTTGTCAAGACAACAATGGAGGAGAAAAAAAATATATAAAAAAATACAAAAGCAAACAATGTAAAATATGCAAAAATAGTAACATTAAAGCAACAATTACGTCTCAGGACATTTGATATTTGAATATTTAATTTAAAATCTCTGAAAGGAATCAAACAACCATTCTGTTGTTTGTTGTTTAACTCTATACCAACCGTAATTAAGCAGATCAACGATCAGAGGCGTTCAAACGTAACTTCTTGAACTTCATTACTCTATACTAGTTTTAAATTTTGGCTCAAGGCCAACGATTTTCGAGGAAGGACTAAATCAATTACATCGACCCCAGTGCTCAACTGCCACTTATTTTATCGACACCGAACGGATGAAAGACATAGTGGACCTCGGCAGAATTTGAACTCAGAACGGACGAAATGCCCTAAGCATTTTGCCCGGCGTGCTAACGACTCTACCAGCTCACCGCGTTATTTCATTACATTACACTGGTTTCAAATTTTGGCACAAGGCCAGCAAGTTCGGAGGAGGCCGTAAGCCGTTTACATCGACGCCAGTACTAAACTGGTACTAATTTTATCAACCCCGAAAGGATGAAAGACAAAGTCACCCCAGGTGAAATTTGAACGCAGAACGTAAAGACTGATGAAATTTCCCTAAGCATTTTTCCCGGCGTGCTAACGACTCTACCAGCTCTACGCCGTATTTCATTGCCTTATATTGTTACCCTTTCCTAAAGAAAGTAGGATCAAGTTTGAATGAGATTTGGTTGCTATTACTGGCATCGAGGGCCTCGGGAGATGTGAGAAATATATGTCTTCTGATCTTGATCAACTTTATGACCATATTTAGAAGGGATTACTGAAATGAAATATGAACAATTCCTCTGGTGTTTATCCCTTGGCCAGGTCTCATTAAATTTAATGCATGACAAAATTTGCAAGCAACGCAGCAGATGGAATTGACAGAAGTGCAGTTAAAGTTTTGTGTGACTATGTACTGGGTTGGGGTTGGAGTGGTGATGATTGAAATAAAGGGACATGTGTAGCATTGTTGCCCTCATTACCGTAAACATAACGAGAAACGATTTATTTTCTTGTTCGGCTCGGCTTTCCCTGCAGGTCTTAATCAACGATTTTCCTTATTGCATTTCTTCGATTTTTTCACTCCCTTACATACGCGCGCACACACACACACACACACTTGCACACTGACATGCGAACGCACGCACACACACACACACACACACACACACACACACACACACACACACACACGCACGCACGCACACACACACACACACACACACACACACACACACACACACACTCCCCCTCTCTCTCTCTCTCACACACACACACATAAACGTACACTAGAATTACCTAATTAACTTATTCTTGTGAGAAAAATAAACGGTAAAATAGTTATGGCCAACGAAGGGAATTCCAATGCACAACGATGGCCTTGGGTTATAGAATAAAAAAAACAAATCATTGTTATAAATCTCCATTAGAATTTTTTTAAATGTTGGATAGCATCCATCTCACCAACAAAACACATAGACACACACACACACACACACACACACACACACACACACACACACACACAAACACATACACACACACACACACACACACACAATCGTGGTTGTTGAGTTGTTGTCAAGAAAAAGATTGATAATTGAACTTTCAACACCAACTGGATTTAATACCTTAAATATTTTTTAAAAATTCAATATTTACACCACTCTTTCCTTTCAGAGGCCAATCCACCAATCAGCGCTCTCCTTCCCTATTACTCTGCTACCTATTTACAATTTCATCCCCACAGTCTTTGCCCTTCTCCTCCACACTCAAGTTTAACGCTACCTAAACACAATTTTCAAGCAGAAACACTACTGTGAGGTATTAGGTATTTTCTGCTAGTTATTACCCGTACTTGATTTCACATATCTTTTTGATCTTTTACTTGTCTCAGTCATTAGAGTGCAGCTATACTGGGGCACCCCCTTGAAGAAGTTTTAGTCGAATGAATCCACCTCGGTACGTCTTTTGTAAACCTGGTACTTATTCTATTGGTCTGTTTAACCGAACACTTGAAATTTAAGTTGAAGGGTCAATATTAAAAAAAAAAAAAAGAAGCGTGGGATGGGCACAAAGGATTCCAAGAGTCGCCGAAACAATCAAATCTATAAACTAGTTATAAATTATAATGCTATAATAAAAAGAATTCCAGTTGTGTTCTCGTTTCAGTATAGCAACTCTTATTCTTTTCTACTCTAGGCACAAGGACCGAAATTTTTTGGGAGGGGCCAGTCGATTAGATCGACTCCAGTACTGGTACTTAATTTATCGACCCCGAAATGATGAAAAGCAAAGACAATCTCGGCGGAATTTGAACTCAGAACATAAAAACAGACGAAATACCATTAAGCATTTCGCCGGGCGTGCTAACGTCTTTGCCAGCTCACTGCCTTAATATAGCCACTTTTATTAGACAATAATAATTTACTTGAATATGTTTTCAAATTTGTAAATAATTCTCTAACTCACAAAAAAGAAAAAAAAAGAAACTAAAATATCAATATCCTTTGAAAACTTTAAACGGCTTTTGTGGCAAATTTGTAAAATATTGACTATTTCAATCCACCACCGAACGTATCAAGTTTACCCAGACACATCAACTTCACTTTGGCCAGGGGGGCCGGCCACCAGTTTCTTCTGACCCTGTTTCTCATTGCTTTTAGTTTCAATGATTTATAATTTCTTCAGCTCCTTACGTCTTGGGGTTCAAATTCCTCCGAGGTAAACTTTGCCTGCTATCCTTTCGAGTTCAACGAAATAAAAACGTAGTCAAATACGGGGTTGATAGTACCGACCGACTTACCCATCCCCTCAAAATTAGGTCCAGTTTAGTTTGTCTCAGCGTCGACTTTGATTTTCATAACATCGACGTCATCAGTAATATAATTACACAGTGTAACAAACTTTTAATTTTTTTTTGGTCTTCGGTCAGCAAATTTTATTTTCTATTTACTTCTATCTAGAAATCAAAGGAAATGACTACTATTCCCTTCAAACTTTGATTTTGTGACTTGAACACCAATGTTTTGAAACTGACTTATTTTCCATTATATTTCAGGTGAATTCAGCACTGAGTTGCTGAAACAGAACTATCGTTATAGCAAATATTCTGCTTAATATCACAGATTTGCTTTTCAGTTGTTTGACCTCACCACTTGAGCATGTCTCTTAGTGGCTGACAATATATGCATCTCTGATCATGAACAGAAACAGTGGGGGAGCATCATAGCCATATATTGAGAGAAATTCTTTGGAGTTTGATATAAATGTAACAAAAGCAAAGTTTGAAAGAAATATTAGCCATTTTTCATACAACTAGGGGTAAGCAAATAGAAAATAACAGTTGTTACCCAAGGACAAAAATCGTGTAATACAGTGTTCTCTGTATAATACACTAGGATTAAGTTACATAATCCATAATACGCCGGGATTAAGTCAATTGGCTAGACACAATTCCCTACCTATCACTCCTCACTAATTAAATTACTTTTAATGTGAAACATTAAAAGCAACTTGATTAGACACCATGGGGTTCTGTTACATATTTTTGAGTCTCCGTTGAAGTGACATCAATTCAAGCAGGCTTCTACGTCTTTAGGAAATGTAAAAATAGCACAACAAACCATCCCTCCTTCCTTATAATCAAAAGGCCAATAGGTGCAGGGGGTGGCTGTGTGGTAAGCAGCTCGCTTCCCAGCCACATGGTCCTGGGTTCAGTCTCACTGCGTGGCATTGGGGCAAGTGTCTTTTACTCGAGCCGACCAAAGCCTTATGAGTGTATTTGGTAAACGGAAACTGAAAGAATCCCGTCGTACATATGTATATTTTTATGTGTCTTTGTGTCTGTGTTGTCCCCTCACCACCATCGCTTGACAACTGATGGTGTGTTTACGTCCTCGTAACTTTGTAGTTCGGCAAAAGAGACCTAAAGAATAAATACCAGAATTACAAAGAATAATACGGAGCTTACAAAGAATAACTACTGGGGCCGATTTGTTCGACTAAAACCTTTCAAGGTGGTGCTCCAGCATGGCTGCAGTCAAATGACTGAAACAAGTAAAAGAATAAAAAAATACCAAGTGAAAGGTAGCTGCTATTTTATACCGCCAGGTGTAATATTTATGGACTGAGCCTCAAAAAGCAGTTTTATTTTACAGATAATACAAGAGCGGGGAAATACATGAATGTCACCTTTCGGACTACAGATATTTCATATGCTAGAAGTGGTTAAAGAACTTGCAAAATTCTTGCCTCTCTCTTAAATGTTAAGTATATAAAAGGCTTTTTCTATCAGGAATCGAAACTGCGTTGCGGAACTGGATTATAAAATGCTTAAATTTTTGTTCTACGTCTTCTTTCATGGCTTATTTGTTCTAAACAGAGTAAAAGTCAGATGTCGAGTTGATAAAATGTTAGCATGTTAGAAGTATTGAATTACTTAGAGAAAACAAAGTTAAATAATACAGGAATTACGTATTTGTATTTAGATTTTAAATTTAACATCCATTTAGATGTCCCATTTAATTGAGGTTTACCTCCTTAATCTATGTTTCTTAATGTAAATATTGTATAGTGTTAATGACATTTCTAAGTAACGAAAGTAGTTTTTCTAGATTTCCACTTGAATACTACAATGAGCGTGTGCTCAGTTAATTGTATCCATTATTCATTTTCACATGCAGAGCTGCGGGTGATTTAATGAATATCTAACTACCAATAAATGAATGAACTAAACTCTTGCTCAATGTGAGTATATGTATATATATATATATATATATATATATATATATATATATATATATATATATATATATATATTATATATATTATGTATATAATATATATATGTATATAGATATACATATATATATATAATATATATATTATATATATATATACATATAATAGATTATATATATATATTATATAATAGATTACATATATTATATATATATATGATAGATTAAATATATATATTATATATGATAGATTATATATATTATATATATATTATATGTATTATATATATAATATATCATATATATATATATATATATATATATATATATATATATATAATACATATAATATATATATAATATATAATATATATATAATATATATACAATATATTATATATATTATATATATATAATATATTGTATGTATATATATATAATATATATATTATATATTATATATATATATATAATATCATATATATATTATATATTATATATATATAATATCATATATATATATATAATATATTATATTATATGTATTTATTTTCTCCTAATTAATAAATAACTCGGACAAAATAAATTGGTTAATAGATACCAGGGTAGCAAAGATCACAAAATAACTGTGGTGTAACTCCTGTTTATAATATATTATAATATATTATATATAATATATTATATATATATATAACATATTATATATTATATATACATAATATTATATATATAATATATATATATATATATATAATATATATTTATATAATATGTATATAATGCATTATACATATATATACAATATTATATATATACAATATATATTATTATATATGATATATATTATATACATATAATATATATAATATATATATATATATATATATATATATATATATATATATATATATATATATATACTCTTTTACTCTTTTATTTGTTTTTAGTCATTTGACTGCAGCCATGCTGAAGCACCGCCTTTATTGGAACAAATCGACCCCAGGACTTATTGTTTCTAAGCCTAGAACTTATTCTATCGGTCAGTTTTGCCGACCCGCTAAGTTACGGGATGGAAGCACACCAACATCAGTTGTCAAGCGATGAAGGGGGACAAACACAGACACACACACACACACACACACACACACACAGACACACACACACACACACACGCACGCACACACACACATATATATATATACGATGGGCTTCTTTCAGTTTCCGTCTACCAAATCCACTCACAAGGCTTTGGTCGGCCCGAGATTATAGTAGAAGACACTTGCCCAATGTGCCACGCAGTGGGACTGAATATAATATATATATACACAATATATAATATATACAATATCTCTCTCTCTCTCTCTCTCTCTCTCTCTCTCTCTCTCTCTCTCTCTCTCTCTCTCTATATATATATATATATATATATATATATATATATATATATATATATATATATATATATATATAATATATTATATATATAATATATTATATATATAATATATATATAAAGTATATATATATATATAAAATACACAGGAGTGGCTGTGTGGTAAGTAGCTTGCTTACCAACCACATGGTTCCGGGTTCAGTCCCACTGCGTGGCACCTTGGGCAAGTGTCTTCTACTATAGCCTCGGGCCGACCAAAGCCTTGTGAGTGGATTTGGTAGACGGAAACTGAAAGAAGCTCGTCGTATATATGTATATATATATATGTATGTGTGTGTATTTGTGTGTCTGTGTTTGTCCCCCTAGCATTGCTTGACAACCGATGCTGGTGTGTTTATGTCCCCGTAACTTAGCGGTTCGGCAAAAGATACCGATAGAATAAGTACTAGGCTTACAAAGAATAAGTCCCGGGGTCGATTTGCTCGACTAAAGGCGGTGCTCCAGCATGGCCGCAGTCAAATGACTGAAACAAATAAAAGAATAAAAGAATAAAAGAATATATAAAATACATATTATATATATATATGTATAATATATAAAATATATATATATTTATATATATAATATATATATATTATATATATAATATATATATAATTTATAAGAAATAGTGGGGTGTTAATGGCCATTGATGCACGAGGAAAGTGATGAGGTTTCAGGTAACATTAAAAACCGTTTTGTGAAATAGTACGTAAAAGATTGCTGAGCGGGAAAACGTTGACTGATGATACAAACATCACGTATTTCTTTTTATTCCATTTATTCAATTCAATTTTGATATATTTCCTTAATAACTGCTTTACATTTATAAATTTTGAACATTTAATCTAAGTTCTTATTTGCCTACTCTTTTTTTTTTTCCGACATTCTTTTTAACCTATATTATATATCTGAGTATTAAAAAAATATATTGGAATTACTACTGTGTTAAAGTAGATCCTGAAAAATGTCTCAGTATCAACAGGTGCAAAGCGTGCTATAGGCAGAATATTAATAGGATACAGAAGCACCGTTTGATCGAATCGATCTTTCTTAGTTTATGAACCCTTCTTCGTGACAGGACAAACACTCAAGACAGTTCCTACTGTTTGAGTTAACCTCACGCTGTCGCACGTGGACCAAATTTATTGTATCGATTTGATGATATCTAGTCATTAGACGTAGTAGGATAGTTGTACAAGGTACAACTGCCAACAAATATTGAACATATTGCGTCGAATGACTGTAATCCTACAGTCTTTTGCAACCAAGCTAATATTTAACACAGATGATTGCAATTTTTTGTTGTAAGAACGCTTAATAAATTATATTACGAATGTTGATTCATTGCAGGGAAATGAACATGTGTAAGTACATCTGAGAATAATTTATATATACTAGGCGAAAATATAGGTGAATATATGTCAGTCTCTGAATAGAGCAGTCGAATGATTGTCTGTTTGAGGATAAGTCGTCAGCTTTGACTCTGTCATTCTCACTTTATGTAAAGTCGGTTTAAAAAAAAAAAAAGAAAAAAAAAAGAAAGGGGTGGAAAGTTTTTAGTACTAAGTGGCATACTATCTTAGGATTCGATCAGACAGATTTCTTATTTTGGAACAGAACAAATACATTTCGAGACGGGTATGTAGGTGCGATCGCCCAAAGGATATTAGCTAGAATAAAAGTAAAGTGGTTTATGGCAAGATTTGAACTCAGAACATAAAGTGAGGTTACATCATTCTATAAGACATTAATTCTGTCACACAATCGTTTCTGACATTCAACAGATAAAAAAAACCCCAGGGAATGTCATATCTTGCAATATATTTTACCATTACTTCTACGCAATCATCTTAGAAATAGCAGTCAAATCTCCCTCAACAGAAACTAACTTCTTAAAAACAGAACAGGAGACAATGTTGTAATTGTAGTTACGGATCCTTTCCTTTTCATGGTCAGCTCGATTAATTAATTTTTTAAAACTAAACACTTTGAAACTTCGTATACTGATAGAATGTGTCATATAGAATATCTTTTACTCTAAGCGTTGTTGAGAAAAGTTTCTATTTACGAAGTTATTTCGTGTTAAAGTTGTCGTATTTCGGTAATTTTAACCAATGAATGACGTGTATTCAGCTGAATAGAATTACTGCTGTTGTTTGTCAACAACAACTATCGGCGAATGTAAATAATGTAAATATCCATCGAATATAAATGATATAAATAATGTAAATAATGTAAATAATGAACAACTTTCGGCGGTGTATATTTCGTTTGTCACTGTTATTTATGACATCGTTCGTGCGTTTGTACTGGTTTTAGCTTTAAAAAAAATTTACAACAATTTTTCTACTTAGGGTTAGGGTTAGGGTTTAAGGGTTAGGGTTAGGGTTGGGGTTTTAGGGTTACGGTTACGGTAAAAAGTGAAAAATTGAAGAAATTGGAGGGGGAGGGGTAAGGTGGGGGCAAAAAATTTCAGGAAAACAGGAAAAAGAAACCTAAAAGCTGTAGAAATGCACAAACAATTATGGTGGTGTCATGAAGTAAACGTGTTTCAGATACACTCGTTTTATTCATACGAACATAACCGAGATGAAATATGTCATAAATAACAGTGACAAACGAAATATACACCGCTGGAAGTTGTTGACAAACAACAGCCGTAATTTTATTCAGCTGAATACACGGCATTGATTGGTTGAAATTACCGAAATACGACAACTTTAACACGAAATAACTTCGTAAATAGAAACTTTTCTCAACAACGCTAAGAGTAAAAGATGTTCTATATGACACATTCTACCAGTATATGAAGTTTCAAAGTGTTTAGTTAAAGAAAATTAATTAATCGAACTGCCCATGAAAAGGAAAAGATCCCTAGTTACACATAAAAAGATGAGAATGTCAGGCCTGCTTGGTTCTATTTGATGCTAAATAGCATCACCACCAACAAAAATATATTTGGATGTTTTGTTATTCCAGTCTCGAGTGTTGGCGTGGATCGGGGTGTAAATACCGAAAGAGTAGACAGGTGTGTATGTTGTGCCGTGAGATAAAGCAGAAAAAGTAGAAATTAATGTTTGAGTAGGACTATTGTTTGATGAAGAGGGGCAATGTATAACATCTGTAAAGAGATCTCAACATATTCGGGATCTATTTTAAAACGGGGGCCACATTTTTCATTAATGTTTTACGTAGTGTTTTTGGTACGGAAAGACTTTCAAACTTCGTATACTTATCTATTTTGTGTTATAGAACAGAAAAATATTTTTGTATTCGAATTTATTTCATGTAAAAAATTGTCTTATTTCGATAATTTCAACCAATCACTGACAAGTATTCAGTTGTTTATATTTACTCCTTTGGCTGATTAAGCGATGTAAAGCGTATTTAATCTCCATACCTTTGTTTTATTTGCTTTAACCCTAACCCTAACCCTAACCCTAGGGTTAGGGTTAGGGTTAATTGTTTCAGAATCGTTTGTTTATGTAGTCGGCACTTAATGTATATCGGCTGAATGGACGTCAGTGATTGGTTGAAATTACAGAAATACGACAACTTTAACAGTACTTAAAAAAAAAACTCTGATTGCTAAGTTACGGGGACATAAACAAAGAACACCAGTTGTCAAGCGGTAGTAGGGAACAACCACATACACACACGCCTTTGTACACGACAAGTTTATTTCAGCTTCTGTCAACCAAATCCACTCATGAGATTTTAGTCAGTCCAGGGATATAATAAACCACACTTGCTGATGGTGCCATGCAGTAAAACTGAACCTGGAACAACGCAGCTGGGAAGCAAACTTCTTACCACACAGTCGCATCTGCGCCTGTTATAGTGCACATGGAAAATGTAAAAGATTTAATTTCATTCACGTAAGATAAAGAACCTCTAGGCTTTGTTTCTTTGAAAACTAACTTCGGATTTGTCCAGTTTGACAGCTGGCATACAGCATTTCGACTGAGTAGAATGTCATGCTACCAAGGATACGGTTCTCAGAAAATCTGATATTTATCCCCCACCAACTGGATGAAATGACGAAGTAGGCGCAATAAATTCGCAACCGCTGTAACCAGTGTGTAATAAAATTTGAACGCTATTATTTATGTATGTTTTCATATAAACAATAGACCTTAGCTGGATTCGAAACTAGAACTTTGAGTGATGAACCGAAATACCTTGGTGCGAACAGAAAATTACAAAAAACTTCACAATAAAGACAAGTAGATGAAAAATGACATTTTGTCGTAAATCTATCGTTTTTGATAACATTGAGTTACTCTTACTGTATCGGGGAAACGTGTGCTGTTGACATACGTTAGTTGTTAGACATCTCCAATATTTCCAGCCATAAAACAACACATCAGTCAAGATAAGACTTCATAATGACCTTACCCCCACACATACTCACACACACATTGAAAATTTTATCTATAGCTGAGAGTCCAACAAAATATAGACATTCTGTGAGGCGGTGAGCTGATAGACTCGTTAGTACCTCGGACAAAATACGTCATAGTATTTCTACCGAACTTTTATGTTCTGAGTTCGTATGCCACTGAAGTAAATTTTTACATTTCATGTTTTCGGGGACGATGAAATAAGTACCAGTTGATCATTGGAATCGTTGTAATCGGCTTCCTCCTCCCTTCAAAACTGCTGGCCTTGTGTCAAAATAATGATAAAAAGAAAATTAGAATTCTGTTTTGCTCAAAATTTCGGTAACTTATAGGCGCATGCGTGGCTGTGTGGTAAGAAGTTTGCTTCCCAACTACATAGTTCTGAGTTCAGTGCCACTGCGTGGCACCTTGGGCTACTGTCTTTGACTATAGCCTCAGTCTGACCAAAGCCTTGTGAGTGGATTTGGTAGACACACACACACACACACACACACACACACACACACACACATATATATATGTGTGTGTGTGTGTGTGTTGAAGCTATGAGATAATGCATGATTAAGCGTGACTGTGTGGTAAGAAGCTTGCTTTCCAACCACATAGATCCAGGTTCAGTCCCACTGCATGGCACATTGAGCAAGTGGTTTCTACAATAATCTCGGGCCGACCAAAACCTTGTGAGTGGATTTGGTAAACGGAAACTAAAAGAAGCCCGTCGCATGTATATATATATATATATATATATAGTTCAAATTTACAGAAAACAATAGACGAAGACAGGCGAGGGA
Source organism: Octopus bimaculoides (assembly GCF_046866305.1). Taxonomy (NCBI): domain Eukaryota; kingdom Metazoa; phylum Mollusca; class Cephalopoda; order Octopoda; family Octopodidae; genus Octopus; species Octopus bimaculoides. The sequence continues at coordinate 34,824,303 of NC_142942.1, forward strand.
ACAACAAGCAGGTGTATTAGTTTGACACTCAGGAAGAATGGAAAAGTTTTTGACTTTTCGAGGGAGAAAAAATGTGAAGGTGTCAACGGTTTAACATGATTGTATATTTATGTCTATGTGCTTTTTTGTATGTATTTGTCCCCACCACCGCTTGACAACTGGTGTTGGTGTGTTTACATCCACGTAAATTAGCGGTTCAGCATAAAAGACTGATAGAAGTACTAGATTTTACCAAAAAAAAAAGTACTGCAGTCGATAAATTCGACTAAAATTCTTCGAGGTGGTGCCCAAGCATGGCCACAGTCTAATGAGTGAAAGATAAAAGATAATTACTGGGGATTTGTGATAGCAGCAATTTATGGAGAAAAGGTGGGTAAAAAGAGAGATATATGGGTATACAAAAGGTAGAAGGATTGCTATACCAGTAGATGTGGGGTTAGGAGTGAGAGGCACGGGGTTAAAACTTGTAGACGGGGCTGAGGTGAAGTTGGAGGTGTTGGAGCAGGTGGTGGTGGTGTGGTTGATGTTAAAAAGCTAGTAGTGGTGACCCTCAGAAGTTTGAAAGTGTTTAGTTAAAAAAAAATTTAATTTAATTATCTGTACGTCAAAGTCGACCTCGGCGAAATTTGAACTCAAAACACAAAGACGTACAAAATACCGGTAATTATTTTGCCCGCCGCGATAACGTTTCTGCTAGCTCGCCGACTTAGATTGTGAGCATTCATTTTAGAAATATATTCTTTATTCTTATTGCTTAAGCGTTACTTCTTACTTCCTTACTTACCTCATAACTGTTTTTCTACTAATTTTTGTTCAATGCGACTAACGATTCTGAACTCTTCATGCATTTTTTTTTATCATTTAAGCCTAAGAAAAGTATACTTATCTGCCTTACTACCCACTTGAGGTCTGATATATTTTGATGTAACTTTTTTTCTACTGAACCAAATCTCAAACTATTTATGCTAAAGTGTAGCTGAGGAGGTGTCCTATTTAAAACTATTAACAGTTTGCAATTTAGTTGAGAACTGAATTAGTGGTGAAGCTTGGAAGCTGCTGCGATTGACGAAATGGTGGACTTAAGAATATATTCAACCACTACTGTGGTTGATATATATATATATATATATATATATATATATATATATATATATATATATATATATATATATATATATATATATATATATATATATATATATATATATATATATATATATATATATATATATATATATATATATATATATATATATATATATATATATATATATATATATATATATATATATATATATATATATATATATATATATATATATATATATATATATATGTATATATAAATATATATATAGGCGCAAGAGTGGCTGTGTAGTAAGTAGATTGCTTACTAACCACATGATCCTGGGTTCAGTCCCACTGCATGGCAGGCACCTTGGGTAAGTGTCTTCTATTATAGCCTCGGGTCAACCAAAGTCTTGTGAGTGGATTTGGTAGACGGAAACTGAAAGAAGCCCGTCGTATGTATATACATATATATATGTTTGTGTGTCTGTGTTTGTCCCCCACCTTCGCTTGGCAAGCGATGTTGGTGTGTTTACATCCCCCATAACTTAGCGGTTCAGCAAAAGAAACCGATAGAATAAGTACTAGGCTTACAAAGGGTAAGTCCTGGGGCTGATTTGTTCGATTAAAGGCGGTGCTCCAGCATGACCGCAACCAAATGACTGAAACAAATAACAGAATAAAAGAATAAAAATATGTGTGTGCAGTGTGTGTTTGTGTGTGTGTGCGCATTGTTTTGGTTGATGTGTATGCATGGCTGATGTATGTTTATAATGTTTACAGCTGAAGAGGACAGTTAGTATTCCTGCACTGGCCTTGAGGGCTCAAGTCTGACGATATACGATTTTCTCTAGTAAGAAGAAAAGTGATATTACACTGTTTGAATGAATTCTTTCATATATAAATCCTGACGTACACCCTAACAATAGAGTGGTATGTAGGTAGTTGACATGGTGATAGGTACCAATAACTCTATTAATAATGAGATAATCAAAATATTATTCGCTGAGCAACAACATTTCTTCATCGTTAAGTGCGTTTCATTTTGTTGAAGTTCTTCAGTTAAAGTGCAATCAAATAATATCATTTTCCCTTCACTGCAGAGCTGAATAAACTATCGCTTTTAATTGTCAAATAATTAACTATACATCTAGAGGTCTACTTAGTGTGTAGATAGTTTAGAAAAAACAAATGAATTTTCCTGTAAAAGTTACATGTAACAAGTTGACGAAATGAATCATGTCTATTTTGTATCTTTCCCTATGTTATGTTATATAAAGAAAAATATAGAAAATTAAAAGCCATTGACAGAATTAATGTCTTATAACCTCACTTTGTGTTCTGAGTTCAAATCTTGCCATAAACCACTTTACTTTTATTCTAGCTAATATCCTTTGGGCGATCGCACCTACATACCCGTCTCGAAATGTATTTGTTCTGTTCCAAAATAAGAAATCTGTCTGATCGAATCCTAAGATAGTATGCCACTTAGTACTAAAAACTTTCCACCCCTTTCTTTTTTTCTTTTTTTTTTTAAACCGACTTTACATAAAGTGAAAATGTCATGGCGACGTAAATACACCAATACCGGTAGTCAAGCGGCGGTGGTGGACAAACTGACACAAAGACACACGCACACACACACATACACGCACACACACACACACACACACACACACACACACACACACACACACACACACACACACACACACACACACACGCACGCACACACACACACACACACACAACAGGTTACTTCCAGTTTCCGTCCACCAAATCCATTCACAAGACTTTGGTCGAACGGGAGCTATAGTTGAAGACACTTAAAGGGAGACAAGTAATACTGTTGTTGTTGTTGTGGTGGTGGTGGTGGTAGTAGTGGTGGGGTGGTCATGTATACTGAATTTTGTGTAGAGTGTTGTGTGGGAAATGCGCATTGTGGGTTTTAGAGTAGTGTAGATGGTAGCGTGTCGATGGCACGCGGAAGCTAACTCTGAAAGCGTTTACTTAGTTGAAGCTGTCGTGCAGTTGGACTGAACCCGAAACTATATCGTTGGGAAGCAAACTTCTTGTCACACAACCACACCTGCACCTACTGTATAAGATAAAACCCTTCAGCACAAAAGTTTCTTGAGACAAGAATCCCAATTGTTTTCATGAGACAAACTTCATAATTTCTCTCGTTTAATGTCCCCCTCTACAAAAACATGTAAATCATCGCGACAACTCCAAGGAAACAAAACTACTACCATAACATAACAATCATCTTTGCCGCATCACCACCACAACATAATATCGCCGACATATCACCGCTATCTGCATAACATAACGGTACAGACGCCACCGATACGCCACCGACAGACCACCATCGACACTACTCTAAAATCTAAATAACTGATCATCTCCCACACAACTCCACGCATACAACACTGACACAGTACTCTATACAAAATTCTCTATACATTACCTCCCACCACCGCCCTCGTTTTAAGGTGGCGAGCTGGTAGAATCGTTAGCTCGCCGGGCAGAATGATTAGCGGCAGTTCGTCCGTCCTTACGTTCTGAGTTCAAGTTCTGTCATAGTCGACTTTGCCTAAGTACCAGTCGACCACTGGGGTCAATGAAATCGACTTTCCCTCTCTCCCGAAATTACTGGCTTTGTGACGAAAATTGAAATCAGTATTACCTGTCTCATGGCAAATTTTGGATATTGTCAATCTTCATCTTCTATCGCAGTCTTTTTGTTTTAGCATAAAGATCTTTCGTTCTTGAAGGGTTTTCTCTGGAGCACCAATGAATATTATTGGCTGGACATATCTTTGCTTAAATGAATGAGAAACATCTCAGTAACTGGATAAGATGCAATCTATTTCAGAATTCTAAGTGAAAATAACTCTGCTCCAATCTCAGCAAAGGTTGATTATCGCTCTATCTCTCTGTGGTCGATTAAATATGAACCAGTAATATACTAGATTAGATTCCAGTCGACGATTATCTGTGTCTATATAAAATATAACTGTATTTGATCACCGTTTCTTTTATTTATTTTACTGTGGCCATGTTGGGACACAGCCTTGAAGATTTTTAGTAGAAAGAATCGGCCCGTAGTACTTATTTTTTAAAGCTTGGTACCTATTCTATCGGTCTCTTTTGCCGAGCGCTAGATTAGGAGACATAAACACACCAACACCGGCTGTTAAGCAGTGATGGAGGACAAACACAGACTCAAAGTCCCCCCTCCCCACCTACATGCTTCCACATACCAAATCCACTCACAAGACTTTGGTCGACCCGAGATGAAAGTAGAAGACACAAGCTCAAGACACCACGCAGTGGGACTGAACCCGGAACCAATGCGGTTGGGAAGTAAACTTCTTACTACACAGCCACGCCTGCGCCTATGTACAATAAAAATTAACAACATGGTTCCAAACCAATATTTCAACAACACTTATGCTTTATGTTACGGCCAACCAACATATGGCAATTTATCTGTGGCTGTCGATAACATACGCTATGTTGTAATGACAATAAACTCCATCACCATCATTTACTTACACAACAGCAGGTGAAGTAGAGAAACAGCTTGATTGTGGTATGAAAAACTAGAAACTTGCAAGTGGTTTATTGGTTTACATTGCTAAGATCGAACATACCCGCACACGAATTAACGATTAACGTATTCACAAATTGATTGATTAATTGATTGGCATCATTATAAACCAATGTTCTATTATTTTCTTGGATATCATCAATAAACTTATAATTGAGTGTTTCTGAGAACAATACGATCAAGCTGGGTTCATCTTTCCCTAGCATCTTGTTAATCCTTAATCAATTGGAAACGAATTTAAATCGGATCAATCTCAATGGGGATTAACATTAAAACCTACACCTATAAACGTTATTTGTGATTGAAATATTCTAATAAATCAGATCCCTTTCAAGTTTAGGTCGCTTTAATAATATTACCTCATAGTAGTGACTCAATTGCAGTGTCATATTAACTCTATACTATCTGTTGATTCAGTCATAATATCTTAGTGAGTGTACACTGCTGTAGTTTCTTGTATCATCTCAGAGTTTTTTCAGTACTTGTACACTGCTGTAGTTACTCGTTGTATTGACTCAGACATATTCTTTTCTACCCGAGGTACAAGGCCCGAAATTCTTGGGGAAGGAACCAGTCGATTAGATCGACGCCAGTACGCAACTGGTACTTAAGTTATCGACGCTGCAGTAGTTTCTCGTTGTATCAGCTCATAGTATCTAACTGTACACTGGTATAGTTTCTTGTAGTATCGGCTCAGAGTATCTCAAAAAGTGTACACTGCTGTAGTTTCTCATTATATCGACTCATAGTCATTTCGTGGTAAGTGTACACTGCATTAGTTTCTCATATTGCCTCAATTATATTGTCTCTGTAAGTCTAGAAGTGGACGCAGTATAGATATGGCTTAAGAAATTTGCTTAAGAAATTTACAATCACAGTTTTGGATTTGATTCTCTTACATTATATTCTGGAATAAAATTGGGCAGAATAAAATTGTGTAGAAGCCCGTCGGATGGATTCTAAAGACTCGGCTTTGTCACGCTAATTCGGTTTAAGAATTTCGTTTGAAGTCAGCCATTTACACGCTATTTCAATGAATAGGAATTTAGTTGATGGAATAAATGATTGCACACCCTCGAAACCAACGGAGATCCATTTATTTACTCACACGGGTGTTAATTGTTGTTGCATTGACTTAGTCAAAATGTATGCAGTGCCCCAAGATGGCCACAACATTTGGAACTCATAAAGAAAATACTACAGTTTCTCATTGTATTGTCTCAGCTCGTCTCAGTAGATGCACGTCTTCTTCTTCTTCTTCTTCTTCTTCTTCTTCTTCTTCTTCTTCTTCTTCTTCTTCTTCTTCTTCTTCTTGTCCTCCTTCTCCTCCTATTTATTCCCCTCCTTCAACACACACATGCACGCACACCCACACACGTGCGCGAACACACATACACACATACACACACACATTGCACCCCCCCCCCCCAGTACTGGACTGGTATTTCATCGACCACTCTGAAAGACTGAAGAGCAAAGATAACCTTGCTGAGGCTGGAACTCAGAGTGGCAGTTCGAATATTACAAAACATTATTCCAGAAACTCTAACAACTTTGACAACTCATTAATCAACAGAGAAAAATTTCGTTAATTAAGATTGAAATCAAAGCGACGTTGGTTTTGTTTATCCCTTTTCAAACTTCAGCAATACTCCAATTTAAATTTCTATTTTCTTGACATTCCTTTCTCTAAAATTCCTTTTTAGTTCATTTAACAACTCTCAGTAGTTATTAATGAAACAGCGTTAAATAGCCGGAGTTAATTAATAAACTAGTGGGACCCGTGGGAATATCATAGAACGAAAAAGATTAAGAGGAGCTATTTAAGAAAGAAAGAATGATTTGCATTTTAATTTTTATTTTGCTTAAGTTATTTCACTTCTACTCACAATGATATATTGTATGATTTAAAAATTTCCCTCAGCTAAGCACTTTATATTTCTTTCTTTCTCTCTACCTTTTCAACAAATTTTCTAACCATGTGATTCCCCTCTTCATGTCTAACATTTCTCTCTTTCTCTTCACCTCTCACTTCCACTAACCACATGAGCGACAGCATAATGCATCGGCTGGCTATCTGCTTTCTTACTCAATCTCACATTCCTTCTCCTCTCACTCACTTCACCTCATGCTTCTCTCTAACAAACTACAATAATATTCTTCTACGAACAGGGAGAAGAATGATATTATAGATTTAGTTCAATAAAAAAATTCTTTTCACAATCTGCACACCACCACCACTAGAGTTTTCAGTAACAAAGCTCATTTCATTTCAGTTCATTTCAGCTGTTTGTTTATATCTACTTTTTCTTGCTGTCAGTGTATCTCTACTCTGACAATATAAATGCTATCTACCTCTCTCTCTTACTTATCTCTCCTGTCCATCTCTATCTATCTGCTTTTCTTTAACCTCTCCACTAGAACATCACTCCCTGCTAAATATTGTATCCTAAACATATCTCTTTCCCTTTACCTTTCTCACCCCACGCTACCGCACGTCGTTAACACTTCTCTTTTCTTTCTCCCTCTTTTCTTTCTCCCTCTTTTCTCTAATCGTCTTTTTCTCTCGCTTTTCGCCTCTCACTTCAACTAACCACGTGATGCATTTGGCCTTAGTGTATTTATTTCTTTATTGCCCACAGGGGGCTAAACATAAAGGGGACAAACAAGGACAGACAAGGGGATTAAGTCGATTAAGTTGACCAGTGATTAACTGGTACTTATTTAATCGACCCCGAAAGGATGAAAGGCAAAATCGACCTCGGCGGAATTCGAACTCAGAACGCAACGGCAGACGAAATACCGCTAAGCATTTAACCCGGCGTGCTAACGTTTCTGCCAGCTCGCCGCCTTGTGTATTATTATACTCTTCTCTTCTTTTTTCTCTATTCACATCCCTCCCTGTCTCTCTCTCACTTTTATTTCACCTCTCACTCACTCCATCTCCACCTCTCTAACTAACTAAAGTACAACGGGCTAACAAACAAGCAGATTATTATATAGATGAACTCAGGTATGTAATTCAAGTGGGCTAATATCATAAATTTACATAAGTGGTGAACTGAATGGCATGCATAAAAAATTCTCAAGTTATTGGATTTTCCGCTTGGGTAAAGAAAACGAAAATCTAGTGAGTCGCAAAGAAAAGGGGATATATAATCTAAAGAAATTAAGTATAAACTTCACATGAATTCATGCTTGGATACTTAGAAGAAAATCTGATGTTTGTCTGCGAGCAAAGGGATAGCAATGGATATATATATATATATATATATATATATATATATATATATATATATATATATATATATAGATAGATATAGATATATATGTATATATGTTTATATATATATATATATATATATATATATATAGATATATATGTATATATATATATATATATATATATATATATATATATATATATATATATATATATATATATATATATATATATATATATGTCTCATTAGCATAGTATGGGGATTTTTGAATGATTTTTCAGCAACATATCAGCCCCCTTCCAGTCAGACATACGACGAAAGACTTTCCAGCTTTCATCATCACGTCTTTTAGTATATCTACGGCACATAGTACAATGTGCCTTTTTCTTTAGTTAGACGACAGGTTGGGATCTGAGGGAATCGGTTGCTTCGTCTTCTATCGTTTACTTGTTTCAGTCATTGAACCGTAGCCGTGTTGCAACACTGCCTCGAGGGGTTTTAATCGAACGAATGGACTTCAGAACTTATTTTTTAAAGCCTAGCGTTTATTCTGTTGGCCTCTTATGTCGAATTGCTTAGTCACGAGGTTTTAAACAGAACAACATTATTTTCAACCGGTGGAGAGAAACGCAAGCAAGTAAACACAGGCACGCACGCACACATACATACACACTCACACGACGAGCTTCCTTCAGTTTCCGTCTTCCGAATCTATTCACAAGGCTTTTGGACAGCCCGGGGCTATAGGAGAGACTTGCTCAAAGTGCCATGCAGTGGGACTGAACCTGGAACCATGTAGTTGGGAAGGAAACTTCTTACCACGTAACCATACCTGCGCCTTTACAACGGCGAACTATCTATTCAATGGATCCTTTTATTTCGTATCGAAATGGAGTGGGCGGCTGAGAGTTAAGTGCTCTAATCATGTACACATATCATTTGAGGATTGAATCCATATCGATCCATCAGGAGAGAATAAGACACTCACACAACTCAATCAATTGCGACCTTCCATTGGATTAGACAATTTCCTTTAAAAAAAGCAAACAATAAAACAAACAAACAAACAAAACAAAATAAAAAATCTGATCATTGCATAAAAGAGAAAAAAAAATATATAAAAGAAATCAATATGATACGCCAATCACTGCCCGCGTTATTGATTCTGTTGGGATTAAAGCTTTATGTTGACATCGATATTTAGAATTACTAAGTAAATATTAACCTAACAAGACAGACAAATCTCACACATGATATTACTGTTTCAATATGTAAGGAAATATTCTATCTTCTTTGAAAATCAGATTAAAATGAACTCATATGTTTAAGAGTGAAAAGCAAAGAAGGAAAATATTTTGCTTTTGTGTTAAGACTGAAAGGAATAGTATAGAAAAATATTGCATTTGTTAATGCTAAAGAATTTTCTCCAACATCTAGCTGTTCCCGAAAAAATGGAGACATAAAAAAATCGCCAAATTTTGCCCAAACATACTGCATGTATATATATGTAAGCCAGGAGATGAGGAGCAGTGATTTGTCCGCTTTTGCTGACCCACCAACGGGAAGGTGTTACGATTCAGGGTGAAACACCCGATGGTCATTGGATGATTGTCTGATGACATCATTTATTCCTGGCCAAAGCTACATTCACTTTCGTGAGTGAAAAAAGGTACTTTCTTCTAGATGTTAGCAACACACACACACACACACACGTACATATATATATGTGTGTGTATACGTAAATGTCGAACAATGAAAATTAGTGCTTAACACTGCATTTGAATGTTTGTCTCCCTTGGATTTGTCTTTTGGACAAACTGTTGTGTGGTCAATTTGCATTATTTTGTATTTGTTTTGGTTGTGGTGTTCTTATACTTGTGTGGTGAGGTAGTTTGTCATTGGGGCATATTTCTTTTGTATGTGGAGTTTGTGTGCTATACCCAATGTATAGAACGTACATATATTTCATATAACATGAAAAACGTACATAAATTTTATGTAAGATGAAAACACTCACACTTCTCAGTGGTGTTCGCTGTAATTTGGAACGGTATACCTCAGCTGCTACTTCTGAAATACTTACCTCATCACAAGAAGCTACTATACATGCAGGTACCTGTGGTCGAAGCATAACGAGGGAGTTCTTTATGTTATTTTTATTAAAAAATTGGGATTTAACTGTTGTCATTTCTGCTTTCAATCCCAATGTACTTTCACTTTTTAGGACAATTCGCTTTCACTTTTTTTAGACCGTCAACTGCATGAGTACCAACCAAGTGTATTTTTTGTTTGTTTGCACTGTGCGTGTGTGTGTGAGAGAGAGAGAGAGAGAAAGAAAGAGAGAAAGAGAGATAGAGAAGAGAGAGAGAGAGAGAGAGAGAGAGAGAGAGAGAGAGAGAGAGAATTAGGATGCTATTGTAGTAGTGTTCTGGGAGGTGAGTACTATATATTTGTTTGGAGGTGATATTCTTATTGTAGAGGCAATAGATGAACTTGCTTCAGGAACAAACCGTGTCTGTATTTCCAGATGATCTTGCCCTTTTAATATTTATCTTTCATTGTAGATTTGTACTGTAAATATAGTGTGTTTATAAACTGTAATGAAGTGAAGCGCATAAATCTTGCAGGTTTTTTTGTAGTTTTTCGAAGGTTGTTATGGAAACATTGAGGTTTCAGTTGAAGCTAACATATTTCATAATGGCTGTTATGTGTACTAGCAGAGATACCCGGCGTTGCTCGGGATTAAAATGGCATAGATTTTTTTTATTGTTTTACTTGCCTCGGTTATGTGATTGCAGGTGATTGAAGGTTCAATTTCCAATTTAAAATATGTGCTAATTAATAGCCCTAGATGACCATGGTAGAAGTTGAAATACTATATTTTGATAATTTTAACTACTCTTTAAAAAATTTAAAAGTGCGAGTAGAGCAGTGTACACACGATACTCTAAGGTCTAATCTATTATTGATTAGATTAGGATTATTTCTAAGTTTAAAAATTTCATATATTTCCATAGAACATAATTCACATCCATATCTACTATTTCTATAAGGTTGAGCTTTTCTTATAATTTCCCATTTAAGGCTAAAATTAATACCATTATCTTTTAACTCCCAAATTTTACTTGCTAATGTCGTACTATTTGCTTTATGTCTTAGTCTAAAAGAATACTTATGGTTATATATTCTCTGTTTCACATTAATACTACATCCTATGTAAATATAATTCTCGGTTATTGTACTTATAATGCATCTGTACACTACGTTACGGGTGCAACAATTTCCTAATAACGGACAATGGGACTTATTTCTGAAGTTGCACCTAGTGGTACTATCAACCCCACCTATATTATTTCTAATATCTCTATTATTATTATTACAATTATTTACACTAATATAATTTATCAATTCATCAATTCTATTAGGTATATTTTGATCATTTCCATCATTATTTAACCCGTTTCCTGATGTGCTATCAGTTAGAATTATTCTTCCAGCATTAGGCATATTGATATTATATGAACTAGGTCCCTGATTCCTATTATTTTCATTGGAGTTGAGCCTATCATCAACTTCAGTTAAACTCTCAACATCAATACTGCTGCATTCCATTTGTTGGTTAAAATTATGGTTGGCAGGACTAAGCATATTATTATTATCCTCATAATTTCCGTTGTCACTGTGATTGCCCCTTATGCTATAACTACTAAATAAGAGACAATAAAATCAGAGACAGTTAGAATTCTGCCTAGAACCAATTACTATCCTGATAGCCTTGGCTATGTCAAGATGGATTTTTATGTATTCTTCTTCCCACTTGGATTTGAAATGTTGCCACAATTATAATATGTCTATTCTACTGTAATTTTCTACATTTTCGTGCAGCTGAAGATTGCTCTACATATTGCATTTAATGTAATGCTCGCATTACTTAAATAAATGGAGTAGCATGAAACGTGCGTACTGCAATCATCTTTAAAATCCGTGTTGCTTATTTTGATTTATATATATATATATATATATATATATATAAGTATAGTGAGAATTTACAAAAAAACAAAAGACGAAGACGGGTATGTAAACAACAACCAGATGTATTAGTTTAACGCTGGGGAAGTGAGAAAGTCTTTTACGCTTCGAGCCTACGCTCTTCGACAGAAAGGATCACTGAAATAAACAAGGAGAGAAAAAAGTTTAGTAGCTAGCGATCTATCATGGCGAATGCCAGACAGAGCGGTCACACAGAAGAGCTAGGAAGAAGGGGAGATAATAAAGTCGTGGTGATCCCAAAACGAAGGTGTGTATGCGTTTGTATGTGAGAGCTGTATGTACGTGTGGAAGGGGCTGGTGGCCTTGACGTGTGCGTGTGTGCACGTATAGGTGTGTGGATGATGGTGCGGGTGCTGGGAAGTGGTCAGTGCTAGTGTGTGCGCTGGTGTGGGTGCTGGGAAGTGGAGTGGTCAGTGCTAGTGTATGCGGGGTGGTGTGGTGGTGTGTAGTGTGATGGTGTTGGAGTGTGGGGTAGGCGAGGGGTGAAAGGGATGGGGTGGGGGTGGGATGGAATGTATAGGGATGGTAGGGTTGGAATGTGTAGGGCTGGAATGTGGTAACGAGGGAGGAAGTTATGATGAAGGGAGAGGGTAGAAGGGAGAAGGTGGTTAAGAGTGAAGAGAGGCAGTATATATATATATAAGTATATATATATACATACATATATTGTGTATATATATGTATATATATATGCATGTATATATATATGCATGTATATATATATGCATGTATATATATACATATGCATGTATATATATATGTATATATATATATATATATATATATATATATATATACATGTATATATATATACATGTATATGTATATATACATGTATATGCATATATATACGTTTATATATATATATATATATATATATATATATATATATATATATATATATATATATATATATATATATATATATATATATATATATATATACATACACATAGATATATACATCTATATAACATATACATATAAACATGAGATATGCATTGTTGAAGTTTTGTAGTTAACTTATTCCAAAAAGGCATACTTAAATTTTATGTATCTTCCGTGAAAAGTGGATGTATTTGCACTTTCAAAGGGGCTCTCTCGGTGTTATAAACCCCATTGGGGGGTGGGGGGGGTGGGGGGTTAAATAATATTGTAAGATGGTGAAATTTTGGAAATCGCCTTTATTTAGCACCTAGTTGTTATTTTCATTGAAATCGGAGGTATTTGAAATTTCACAGGGGGTGTCTGCCCTACTTTTAAGCCCCCTAATCGCAGTGGAAAGTAAAATTTATGTAACTCATCGTCTTTCTCGTAAAATTTTACATGAGAACACATACTTTGTTTTTATGTATCTTCTATTCCCTTTCGTCCAATAGATGTACAGACACAGATGTTGAGCTTTATATAAATTTGTAGATTACGTTAAATCTATCATGTATCTAATGATAAATACATCTAATGTAATTTGATATAATCTAGTACAAACTGTTGTTGCTTCTTTCTGCTGGCCAAATGTCATGCCTGTGAGTAATCAAACTCTGCTTCTATATTACTTCCACGTCTTTTCCCACGTCTTCCTACGTATGTTGTAAATGTTGTGGAGGTGTTTGTCACTCATATTATTTTGTCTCCTATACATGGAATAGTGTGGTATATTTATGTCGTTCACTGCGATGGTTGATCGTTTGTAATGTTCTCTGGTGTTGTTGCCAAGGAAGGAGACGCTGGTTTTACTATTTCGTTCTAAATTAATATTGTATGGCTATATGTGAACAGCGTCGTTGATTTCAAGTTTCGAACTCGAATAGGCCAACCCTGGGTTCATTGTGTTTCTGACATCACCAGTGACCAGAGAGTATCTCTAATTCCGTGTCGCTCAAAAGGACTTTCTTTTTATAGTACAGATTTTTCAACACACGCGCTGGCGCATGTATTCATATATATATATATATATATATATATGAGATATCTAGTTTATATATATACACATACACATGAGATATCTAGTTTATATATATATATATATATATATATATATATATATATATATATATATATATATATATATATATATTAAAAAAATAACGTCGACCACTAACGTGGACAATTATCTCAACATGAAATATAGCAGCATACCAAAACGTGAGCGGGCAAGACATTTAAAATCACCTAAAAAAACATTCTTAAACAGGAACCGGTTTCGGATTTAACAAATTCTTACCATTTGTCTATTCCTCTTCAGCCTGATTTGTAATGTAACCGCAATCATCAGAATCATATACAGAGTTGCCCACCGCCATGGGTGTGCGTGCATATGGTTCTGCTAATTACAGCTTAATGGTAAAATTCAAAAGTCTTCGTTTTGGCGCGCTAATTCCAGGAATATATCTGCAGAAAATATTTACTGCGCCGTATATATTCAGTATGAGAACATGGGTAATGGGTAAAATATTATTATAAAATCTAGTAATTAATCATATATTAATTAATATCGATTAATTATCAGGAGGCCAGCACATCTAAAGAATCAAAGAGATTCAGAAATATTATCTGCAATCTCAGGGGATTAAGGTACATTAAAAAAAAATAACGTCGACCACTAACGTGGACAATTAATGCGCTAGAAATAGATCACATCTTGTGTCTATTAAGACCTAAATTGTTCTCAACATGAAATATAGCAGCATACCAAAACGTGGCGGTGGGCAACTCTGTATACGATTCTGATGATTGCGGTTGCATTACAAATCAGGCTGAAGAGGACTAGACAAATGGTAAGAATTTGTTAAATCCGAAACCGGTTCCTGTTTAAGAATGCTTTTTTAGGTGATTTTAAATGTCTTGCCCGCTCATGTTTTGGTATGCTGCTATATAATATTTCTGAATCTCTTTGATTCTTTAGATGTGCTGGCCTCCTGATAATTAATCGATATTAATTAATATATGATTAATTACCAGATTTTATAATTATATATATATATATATATATATATATATATATATATATATATATATATATATATATCTATATCTCTCTCTCTCTCTCTCTCTCTATATATATATATATATATATACATACATATATACATATATATGTACACACGCACACAGGCACACACAGACATGCACCCGCGCGCACAGACAGACTGACAGACAGACAGACAGACACACACACACACACACACACACACACACACATACACACCACTAGTTAAATGGAAAATTGCCTTGTTAAAATGCACACATCTAATTATACATTCAGAACTTCCTAAGCAAAAAAATATACACAAATATTCAGACACACACCCACGCGCTCGCACGCATACAGACTCTCTCTCTCTCACACACACGCACACACACATATGTACTACTCAGACATTCTTACCAACACATGCACATGCACATAAACCAACACACACAACACATAAACTTTTAGTAACATAACAGTCACAGATGTATAAACATACGTGTGCTAGTGCGCGCGCGTACACACACACGCGCACACACAGACTTTCGCAATGATGTGCGGGTTTATAAACACACTGATATTCAGTCAAGTACACAAATACATACGTACATACAATACACACATATTCAGAGACGTATTCACAATCACACACACGCGTGCACAAATACACATACACACTCCCCCCTCCGCACGCACAAACACAGACAAACACATGCGCACGCGCGCACACACACAGATACATACATACGCGCGCACGCACACACACACACACGCACGCACACACACACACACACACACACACACACACACACACACATACAATTAGCACTTAAACGTTGGTTGTTTCTGTTATAAAGTTGATATTGGAAATATCTGGCAGCCATAAATGGAACTTCGATTCTCTCTCTCACTCTCTCTGTTTCTCCCCCTCTCACTCTCTCTGTTTCTCCCCCTCTCACTCTCTCTGTTTCTCCCCCTCTCACTCTCTCTGTTTCTCCTCCCCCTCTCACTCACTATCTCTGTTTCTCCCCCCTCTTTCTCTCTAAGTAGGTCTGAAACCATGTATAATAGAATTAAATGTCTAGCTCGAGGACATCTCTGTTATGGTCTCAGCAGTAAATGTCTCGCAATGAAATATTTTAACATTTGAAAGGACTAAATCTGTCTTTGTGTTAAAGGAAGTGCTACAGGAATCTCATAATTGCTCCACAGTAAGATATGATATAGCATGACCGGACACTTTATATATTGTAAGAAACAAGAGATGAGTGAACACAGAGTGAAATACCAGTTCATGAGTCCTTTAATCACGTGGCCTCCTAACTGTTCTGTTGAAGACAATAATACAATTAATTCGTCTGGCACTTGTATAAGTTATTTTTTAATGTATATTTTGATTTTCTGCGATGCTTATTTCAGGTGTTTTTAACCAGCAACTTCGCAGCCACTGCCACTAGCAAAATCATCTGTAACAGTACAGGAAGCAGCAGGCCTCCTCACCACTACCGCTGCCTTCTCTGCTGCCGCCGCTAAGAACCATTTTAACGATGCGTACTGCCTTAATTCTTCGAAACGCTGGAGTTTTAATGGTGGTAGCTGATGAAGGGGATGTTTCTATGTGGCCTGCTTGTTTGTTGCACCTTGTTTACCATTTTGTCCATGTTCTTTTCCACGTCATGTACCCAGTTATGTATCTATATGTACATGTAGATGAACGTATATACATACACGTACATATATATGCATATACTCATATATTGTTTATATATATATATACATATATATATATATATATATATATATATATATATATATGATGGCCGTCCACTCGTGACCGAGGAAGACCATTGCCGACCTTCAGGAACATTGTGCACTCTAGGACTAACTTATATTTTGCATTTGCGGCTCCGTTGGTGGCTAATGAGCCCTGCTCTTGACAAGCATACACGACTGCAAACATATATATACTGGAAGGAAGGACTGGTGCCAAACTTTGGCATCAAGTGCTACAAGAATGCTCGCACAGGTCGCCACGGCATGGTACCAAAGGTACCGTCCACTGCATCTCACATAAGAACGAGGTACTGCAACAGCTTCGGTTTCAGAGGACCTCAGCTCTTTAATGCCCTGACAAAACATTTGAGAGACCTGCAAGACATGGATATAGAGGTCTTCAAGACAAAACTCGACGCTTTCCTCTCCACGATACCAGACGAACCAATGGCTCGAAATGAGACACAGTTTAGGGCAGCGATGTCAAATTCTCTTATACACCAGATGTGCCATGAAAGCTCTTGATTGGACTATATCAGGTGGAGGAGAAGAGCCATGCAAGGAACGTGAAGAGAGCACAGCATAAAGACGGAGAGTCGGTGGTGCTCCAGCATGACCACAGCAAATAATATATATATATATATATATATGTATATATATATATATATATATATATATATATATATATATATAAACAATATACGAGTATATGCATATATATGTACATGTATGTATATACGTTCATCTACATGTACATATAGATACATAACTGGGTACATGACGTGGCAAAAGAACAAGGACAAAATGGTAAACAAGGTGCAACAAACAAGCAGGCCACATAGAAACATCCCCTTCATCAGCTGCCACCATTAAAACTCCGGCGTTTCGAAGAATTAAGGCAGTACGCATCGTTAAAATGGTTCTTCCCACGAACACAAATTAAATTGTTTTCGTGGAGGGTAGTGGCGGACGGAAAACAAGACAGGAAAACGAAACGGTGAAATAAACAAACAAAAAGGCTGTACAGCCAGACGTGAAGTGTGTATGTCTTGAACTCTGATATATATATATATATATATATATATATATATATATATATATATATATATATATATATATATATATATATATATATATATATACATACACATGCACACATGTGTGCGTTCATGTATGTATGTATGAATGTATGTATGTATCCACACACAACATACACATTTTTATGAAAGCTCCCAGTCTATTTCAGTCCTCATCTCCACGATGTGAAATGGTTTTGCCTTCTGTGTTGCCTTTTTAATAGTTGACAGTTAAAAGCGTTAATAGTTCTACGTGATCGAATTTGCGTTTGTGAAATGTGAATGCTGTATGTTAATTCAACGGATATAGTCTAGACTGTACGGTGCCACCTTTCTCTCTTGCGAGCAACTGAAGCTGTTATTTCGTTTGTCAACACGTTTACCTCTTACCTGGAATGCATCCCTATAATCGAGGAAACCTCCATTAACTTTCTATCAATCTCAGTCTCCAATAACTACCGCGTTCACATTCTCTCTACCATCACCTTCTATAAACCAACTGACCGCCATTTGCAAATTGACTCTCTGCTGCCCATCTCACCCATATCAAAGTTATGAGTTACTCATAGCTCTTCCGTCTCCGCTGACTATGCAACCGCGACAGCAACTCTGAGGCGCACTCACAAAACATAGTCCATCTCGATGTGGATAGCCTACCCCTTTTCCAGCTACCTTCACCTGTGCCTGTCCGCTATAACGATCTCACCTTTTACATCCCGCTCCGCATTCATCCCGTTCTCACCATTTATTTTCCTCTCTTTTTTTTCAGCTCTTCACCCTAATCCTTCGCTGTAAGATTCTACACCGCTTTCTATCATCTTTCTCTCTCTTCTTTAATCTATTTTTCTCATCATTCAAGCCTATAGTACCTTACTCGACTTATTAATCAATAGCTCCTTTCACTCCACCCACTCTCCTGTCTTTTGTTGATCCTCCCCATGTTCCCCGCCCCGTTCCTCAACGACATTACCTCCCTTTTGGGGACCCTATTCCTGATTCCTTCAACTTCACTTTAACCGGAGTCCTCCCTCTTCTCCTCCTCCTCTTCTCCTCCTCCTCTTCTCCTCCTCCTCTTCTCCTCCTCCTCTTCTCCTCCTCCTCTTCTCCTCCTCCTCTTCTCCTCCTCCTCTTCTCCTCCTCCTCTTCTCCTCCTCCTCTTCTCCTCCTCCTCTTCTCCTCCTCCTCTTCTCCTCCTCCTCTTCTCCTCCTCCTCTTCTCCTCCTCCTCTTCTCCTCCTCCTCCTCTTCTTCTCCTCCTCCTCCTCCTCTCCTCCTCCTCTTCTCCTCCTCCTCTCCTCTCCTCCTCCTCCTCCTCCTCCTCTCCTCCTCCTCCTCCTCTCCTCCTCCTCCTCCTCTCCTCCTCCTCCTCTCCTCCTCCTCCTCTCCTCCTCCTCCTCTCCTCCTCCTCTTCTCCTCCTCCTCTTCTCCTCCTCCTCTTCTCCTCCTCCTCTTCTCCTCCTCCTCCTCTTCTCCTCCTCCTCTCCTCCTCCTCTTCTCCTCCTCCTCCTCTCCTCCTCCTCCTCTCCTCCTCCTCCTCTCCTCCTCCTCTTCTCCTCCTCCTCTCCTCCTCCTCCTCCTCCTCTCCTCCTCCTCCTCTCCTCCTCCTCTTCTCCTCCTCCTCTTCTCCTCCTCCTCTTCCTCCTTAAACGTCTGTTTCTCATGCTGGACTTATCTATTGTCTTAAATGCTCCTTCTGCGATACCTTGTATATCAGTTAAACCGTATACCGATTAGCTGACCAATGTAAAGAACATGTTTGCAGTATCTATCTTGGAAAAAGATCACTGTTCTTTTACCATTTCCGCAACACGAGCCACTCAACACATCTCACCACCTTTAACTTAACGCTACACACAGGACCCGTGAGCTCCAGGAGTCGCAGAGAGCAGCATTTTATTTTTTCCTTCCAAACCCACGTCCCTCTCA
>NC_142942.1:34851505-34864005 GCF_046866305.1 Octopus bimaculoides
GTGTGTACGTGGGTATGGTTTGTGTAGTTTCCTGGTGTATATGTGTACATGTGTGTGTGCGCTGTAATTGTGAGTGATTAGTTTTGTTTGTATTGTTAGTACAGTATATGTGTGTATACGTGTGCGTGTGTTTGTGTGAGTGCGTCTATGTGGCTTGTATTTGTCGGGGAGGTGTGTCATTGTGTGTGCATGCTTCTGTGCATGTGTGCTTGTGGGTGTTTGTTGTGATTGTTGGGATTGTATTGTGTGTGTTTTTCTTTTGAGTGTGTATGTGACATTTTTCCTGGGGAACAGGCGTATGGTGTTTGTATGTGTGTGTACATATGTATGCAAATATGCGTGTGTGAATATGATTTGTGGTTGCCGGAGTGGTGTGTAGGTGTGTGCATGTACCTGTTTACATATGTGTGTATGGGTGTTGGTTGTGGTTGCTACAATTGTATTGTAAGTATATATATGCGCATGTGTTCTTTCTTGAAATGTATGTGGGTTTGTGCTCTGGTGTGGAGATACTGTGATTGTGTGTGTGTGTATATATGTGTGTAAGTGTGTTCGTGTCGGAGGTTTGCATTGTATTGATGTGTGTGATTTTGCGTATCTGTGTGTCTTTGTTTTGGGCGTGCACCTGGGGAGGAGGCTTATGTTAGAGTATGTTGAGCTGTGGTCTGTATTTTTGAATAAGATTATTTTCCTTATTTATTCGTGTTTGGTCAGTGGTGTTGTCTGAGCATTGGTATAATGGGAAAACTAGGAATTTGGGAGACTTGTTTTGTGCACACAGATCTAAATGCCCACTGAGTGGTATCTGTCTTGTGGTGGGATCCCTCAATTGTTGGCGGTGGACTGTCATCCTTTCTCTGAGAGTAAGGCTCGTTTGCCCTATGTATTCTTTGTGGCACCCTTCACACCTTATGGCATAAAGTAAATTTTTTGATGCGCAGGTGAAGTTATTTTTTATGACAAAAGTGTGTCCCGACTGGAATCTGTATGTTGTTCCTTCCATGAGGTGGATGCAGGTCCTGCAGTTGGAACGACCACATTTTTTGACAGTAGGTGGTGGGCTTGTGTTGGGCAATTTTGCATTCGTGAGTAGGTTTTTTAGGGATTTGGGTTGTCTTTTACTTTTTATTATTTTATGGGTTGCGAGTACTCTTTTTAGACGTGGGTCTTGATTCAGTAGTGGGATGTTTTTGTATATTATTGTGTAAGCTTCTGCATTTCTAGGATTGTGTGTTGAGAGATATGGGAGACTATTTAACGTGCCGTGTATGTGTTTCGGTTTTCGCAGGTCATGGGTAGCAATTGCCTTGGCCCGTTCTATTCCATTGTCAACTAATGATGCTGGGTAATGTCTTTCGAGGAGAATTGCCTTTAGTTCTTCGAGTCTTTTATTTCGAGTTCTATAATTAGAAACAATTGTGCAAATTCTTCTCGCAAGGTTGATAACAACACACTCACTCAGACACAGAGAGAGACACACACACACTCACGTATACACACACTCCCACATTCACACAAAACACTCCCACGCACACACACAGATGCACACAGATGCACACATACATACACACACAGACGCACACACATGTACACACCCTCACACATACATACGGTTGCGCTCTCTCTCACACACACACATCACAAGGACGATTAAAACAACACATACATACTCAGAAAAATAGATATACGCACAGTCTCACGTACACACACCTAACATCCCCACCGACACAAAAACACACACAAACACACATACACACGCACTCACAAACGCACTCACGCACACACACGAACAAACACATATACACATACACACACATGCGCACACACAACACCCTAACAAATATTAATCACACACATACACACTCACACAAACGTGCACACACATACACACACCATCCTACCATAGATAAAAAAACACACACATACTCATATACACATGCCATACACGCACACATACAGACATAGGCATACACATACATATGAACCATCACACACATACGTTTGCTTACACACACACACACACACACACATACCACAAGGTATTTAAAACAACACACCCACTCAGACAGAGAGACACACACACACTCCCACACTCCCACACTCCCACACTCACACAAAACACTCCCACGCACACACACAGATGCACACATACATACACACACATACGCCCACATACGTACACACCCTCACACACACACACACACCACAAAGACGATCAAAACAACACATACACACTCAGACAAAGAGATATACGCACAGTCTCACGTACACACACCTAACATCCCCACCGACACAAAAAACACTCAAACACACACTCATATACACATTCCACAATAAACTCTGGGACCAATAAAAACGGCACACACACACACACACACACACACACACACACACCCACACACACGGACACAAACACACATATATACACACACATAGAGATGTGCACAGAACCAGTCCCAAAAACCAGTGAACCATGACAGACTGTCACAGACCAACCAAAAATAAAAAAATCTTCTTTAACTCTTCTTCCCTCCCACCCCAGCTAGCCAGTCATACTGTCTCTTAAGACAGTAAAACATTCCTTCAATATACACAAGAGAAAAAGGCCAGGTCAGTTCCTTCTCAATTTTATTCGATTGTCAAAGAATATGTATGAGAATATGTATATGTATATGTATTTTTCCATATGTGTATTTTCATACACTGTTTTTAACACTATTTTTAACAATTTCACCTTAATATGACAATCAGTATGTAACACTACAAAGTTCATACAAAGCTTTATACTTTAAATATATTTTATCATCAAAGAATGTATATATGCATTTTAATACTCAGACTGTTTTTTAACATTTTTTATTATTCTCAAAGACTTTTGATAATCTTTTTCTAAAAAAGTGAAACCGGTTAAGTAAATAAATATTTTTTAAAAATAAGTGCATTTTCAAACTTTCTTTCATATATATATATATATATATATATATATATATATATATATATATATATATATATATATATATATAAATATATATATTTATATACACATGCAAAGTTGTATATACTGTTGATTCTATTGTATTAAATATGTATTTCACGCACGCGCCCACACACGGACTCACACACACAGACACACACGGACTCACACACACAGACACACACACACATAGACACACACACACCAAACACAGACAGACAGAAACACACACACACGTTGTAATCAAATATATGCAAGGATATACAGTCGATTTTAAGAAGAGATATTAATTGATAACTCTCAATTTTGCATATATATTAAATTATATAATTTTATAGAATACTGAGTACTCTTTGACCTTTGCATAATGATATATAAAAAATGTTTTGAGAAGCAAGTATACATATTTATATATGCATACATACATACACACAGTTACTTACATACACGCACAGATACGTACATACATTAACATACGTAGGAGAGTGAAGCACAAGTACTTGTATTATTCTAAGTGTAAAAAGTTAGATGCTCAGATACTTGTATACTAAAGTATAACGCATGTCCATCTCCCAAATACAAGTTATCCATGAGCACAAACATGCATATATACACACATCTATCTTAAATGAAACTAAAGACCTTTGCCATTTGGTTTGTGACCAACTTAAATTCTCAAAACGAAAAGAACAAAAACTACCCATTCCCCCAAATAACTAAGATCCTAAAGAAAACATAAATAGGCCGGATATCGTTGTTTAGGACAGAGAAGAAAAAGTATTTAATCATGGAGGTCAGGTGCCCTGCTGATGTGAACATCTCTTTGAAAATCAAAGAAAAAGAGGATAATTACGGACAGAATAAGATAGAATAAGTACCAGGCACTAAATAAAAATAAGTCCTGGGGTCCTGGGGTCTGATGACTGAAACAAGTTAAAAGATAAAAGATGTATATATTATATATATATTTATTATATATACATATATACATACACACACATATATACATACATACATACATACATAATATATATATATATATATATATATATATATATATATATATATATATATATATATATATATATATATATATATATATATGATATTTATGATATATTTATTATATGATATCATATATATATATATATATACACCCCACTATTTACTGATTTATATATATATATACATATATACTTTTATTCTTTTGCTTGTTTCAGTGGCTAGACTGCGACACCAGGACTTATTTTTATATAATAAAACTAACAGCCTCTCCCTTCCTCCAAACCCCTCCTTTTTCTCTACCGCCCATTACCGGCCCCTTAGGCACCAGTGCCCACCTGGGCCGTCTCAACGCTAGCGCCCACTTTGAGAACCTTTGTATTATGCCAGTCTTAGGACAATGAACATCCGCGCCTCTTCTGGTAATGACAATTTTTACTAAAATAGATGTATGTATGTGTGTATGTGTGTATACATCTATATATATATATGCGTGTTTGCATATCTATATTTACACACACACACATTACACTCACACATACACAAGCACACATACACAAATATGTATATATAAATGTGTGTACACGCATAAGCATACACACACATATATACACACATATGTAAATCTATCAAAATCATTCTTTTACAAGAATTGTGTTGACAGTGTCTTCGAAGTTTCGGTCTGCTGCCATTCATCGGATTGATGTTTCAGTTCGTTTTCTGTTAATTTTGGTCTTATGTAGTCTCTGGTAAGTTTATTTTTTCTTGGGTAGGTGAAGCTATGTTAAGTGATAACTAAGCTGTAGGGCAAGTTCTGATGGAAAGATATCATAGAAGATTTTTTATTGATTCAAGTTAGAGTTGTGTGACTGTTCACAGTTTCAGTCATGCATGTTAAATTTTGAAATCAGGTGTGTCTGTTTATGCGTGTAACGTTCATGTTTTTTTGAATCCTAAAAACAAACATACATGTATGCATACACACATATGTGCATATATATATGAATGCATATATTTAAAGAGGGAAGAAAAGAGAAAGAAGAGAGAGAGAAGCAGAGAAAAAACAGAACCAGACGTAGTTGCATAGTTGAGAAGTTCACTTCTCTAACGTCTGATTTCGCGTTTCGCATGCGCGCATGCATGTGTGTGTATGTGTCTGTGTCTGTGTGTGTGTGAATGTGTGTATGTATGTGAGTGTGTGCATATATATTCATATATATACACATGTATGTATATATGTATATGTATGTATACGCATACATGAACGTATGAATATATACACACAACTTCTACACATGCATAATAGTATATTTAAATATAATTGAACATTTTCTGTTTATGCATTTGTTCAAATGAACGAGTTAATTTTCAGAGTATTGTGCATATTTCTTCAAGGCAAGATTTAAAGAAAGCAAGAAGAGGTGAGCTATGAGAGAGGGAGGGAAGGGAGAGAGAGAGAGAGAGAGAGAGAGAGAGAGAGAGAGAGAGAGAGAGAGAGAGAGAGAGAGAGAGACGGAGAAAGGGAGAGAGAGAGACGGAGAAAGGGAGAGAGAGAGAGTTGTGGGAGGTGATGTAACAGTGCATTGAAGGTCTGTCGGCTGTGGTGCAGCTTTGAGTAGAAAATGTGATTAGACGAGCAGACCGAACGAAATGTGGCTCGAAGGTAAAACATGATTACTTGTAACTTTTTTTTTGAAGAGAGACCAAAATTTACCACTCCATAATACTCGGTAACTGGCGGAAGATGCTAAATGATGCGGAATCTACCATCTCTGAATACTGTAGAATATTGCTTTTGGCATTCGTTGATGTTGCTGGATGATATTGTTGTTGGTGTCGATGTAAGTTGTGCTGGAAGTAGTTTCATGGAATATTTGTGTGTGTGTGTGTTGTGTGTGTGTGTTGTGTGTGTGTGTGTTGTGTGTGTGTATGTTCATATGTGCGCGCGGGCGCCTGACTATCTCAGCATGTGTGCACATATATACAAACACACACACATATATATATATATATATATATATATTATTTTGCTTAAAAGAGTTCCAACACTGTCTGTTTTTTATGTTTTATTTATATTCCTGCAGAACTAATGTGGGGTATAGAATATGGAATATACAATATATAATATAATATACAATATACAATATAAAATAAAATAAAATAAAAATGGATGGCACCATGAAAGAAAGTATTGAATGTAGATGAAATATTGAGTGTTCAATATAAAGGATCAAATATATAAATATATAAATATATGTATATATATATATGTACGCATATATATATATATATTTTATCTTTAACTTGTTTTACTCATTAGACTGCGGTCATGCTGGGGCACCGCCTTGAGGAATTTTTGTCGAACTAATCGAACCTAAAATTTTCTTTTTAAGCCTGGTACTTATTGTATTGGTCTCTTTGCCGAACACACCAACACCAGTTGTTAAACGGTGGTGGGGAACAAAGACAGGTACACACACACACACACACACACACACACACACACACACACACACACACACACACACACACACACACACACACACGAGCGAATTATTTTCAAGCATAACAATCATCTACATTTCTCTCATCAGAGGTAATTTAAGAGTTTAAAAAATTTGTTAGAATTAAAAAAAATTTTTTTTAATTTGAATGCTGTATCAAAAGAACATACTGTTCAGGCGAATGATATATAATAAGACCTGAGTTTACATGTTTAAATAGATTATAAAACTATTGATAACAGTGTTTTAGGATGAATCCAAATGCACAAAAAGTAAATAGGTTAAAATCATAAACTAATTATTTTTGAAAAAAAATTTAAACGTTTATAAATGTTTATGTTTACAAAGAATTATGACATCCGAAATCTTATTGAGTAAAATTGTTTTTTATCAGTACGGAGTACATTGACTGATGCTTTTGTGTATAATTTACAATTTCTAGTGAATTCTTTACTGCGCATTTTTAATTTATTAATGTGGGTAGCCAGTAGGGTTGAATGTTTTGTTTCTTGATTAATAAATGAATATGTGTGCTCCCTATATCTAGTCTTAAAAACCAGTCGTACTTCCTATGTGTATCTATTTTTATTCATTGAGGGTTGTAAACTCGACTTTATATACAACATTTCTCCATAATCTTCTCTCTACCAATGGGTCCAATTTAAGTTTTTTTATAAAAACTAGAAAATTTCACTTTATACATTAATTACCGTAAGGATCGATTGGACCCTCGAATTAAGTTCAGACAATACTCTTGTTTTTCTAAACAGTATAAAAGCAGTATCAAATACTATTTTTCTTGATATTTATCAGATATAAAATAGATAAAATTGTATTCAATTTATTTGCTGATTTTAGATAAAACAGGAAGAATTATGAAAATATGGCTGTAAATTTGTGCCGTATTGCACCACTTTCACTCTGCTAGGTTATAGGGTGATGCAATATTTGTATGTGAGGACGCAATTCTTACAATATATTGCATCATCTTTCAGGAGAGTATAAATATGTGAGAGAGCAATATCTGCCTTTAGTCTGCTATCAAGTTTCATATAGTTCAGATGTGCTTTCCAATATGCCTAGACGTGAAAACTTGAGTGAAGACCAAACATCGAAAAGGTTATTGGAATTAAATGAAAAATGGGAAGAAGATAGTAGTGATTCCTTCTATTGTTCTGAAGATGATGCTGAAAGTGATTGGGTGTTGGACAGTTTTGGTTCCGTGTCATCAGATGATGAAGATACTCAAAAACAATTATCTGCAAGCCATCCAATTATGAATGAGCAATATATTTCTAGAGACAGACAAAAAGTTTGGCATTCTAATCCTCTTACTCAAGCAGAAGTAAGAACTTCATCTTGCAATATTGTGAACCATCCCGTTTTGCTAAAAGGTCTTGTGATAGAATTGAAACCTGTTATACTATCTTTATGCGCCAAAATCTTCTTGAAGTAATTCGTAAATGGACAAATGTTGAAGGTCAGGTTGTTTACAAAGATAAATAGAAGGAAATTGATCACTCTGAACTAAAGAAATTTATTGGACTGATTGTTCTTATAGGTGTTTATAAATCAAAACATGAAAATGTCACACAGTTATGGATTCAAGAAGACGGCCGTCCAATATTAAACAAAATTATGAGCCGGGGAAGATTTCAACATATTTTACAATTGTTGCGTTTTGATGCTAGCGCAAGAAGAAAAAAGAGAAGTGATGATAAATTGGAGCCCATAAGAGAAGTATTTCAAATGTGGAATCAGAATTTGCAAGATGGATATGTTCCAAGTTCATGCATGACAGTTGATGAACAGTTAGTTTCATTCAGAGGGCGCTGCCCATTCCGGGTATATATTCCTTCAAAACCAGGGAAATATAAAACGAGATGGTCACCCCGACAACGGTGTACCCTAAGCCACTGACAACAATTATGAGAACGGAACCAAGGGATAAGTCCCACTTTTCCAAGAATTACCAGGTACGTCAGTTAGCAATGAATATTTAAGTTTTATTTACCATTTTTGACAGTGTAGCTAAAGAGTAATTTGCCGTAATAATAATGGTAAGGCAGTTGTCATTATTCAGCGTCTGAAGGTGAGGATGAAGGGGTATACATAATCTTCAATCTCTTCTAAAAGGTGTACAAATCATGGTTCTCCTATCGTCTGCTTGATTGTAAGCAGCGATGATGAGTGTGGTGTCAGAGATGAAGTAAAAGTATGAGCAGGGAAAATTAGATCAATGAAAGCGTCTTGTTTATATTGTTTACCAGTCTCTTGTTGCTTAATTATGATCAAATTGAAGGTGGCGAACTGGCAGAATCGTTAGTATATCGGACAATATATTTATATATATATATACGAAAAAAATTCAAATAAATTATCATTGTCTATAAAAATAATGATTAAGTGGCCAGCAAACATTCAAATAAGCAAAATATATAATAAAAAGTCAGGGTACGATAAGTACCTGTTTGCTTGAAAGAGGTGTTAAAATCCTTCCAAACCACTCGTCTCTCACTATATGTAAACACGCAGGGAGAGTATAGCAAACATATTTCTCCGGAACAGTCCTCCGATTTGTATATATATATATATATATATATATATATATATATATATATATATATACATATATATATGTAAATAAATACATATATATCTGCGCGCACACACACACACACACACACACACACACACGTTCTGAGTTCAAATTTTGCCGAGGTCGACTTTGCTTTTCATCTGTTTGGAGTAAATAAAATAAGTACCAGCTAAGTACTGGAGCCGAAGTAATTGACTATTTCCCTCCCAAAAGTTGAAAGCAATTATCGCTTCACTGAACTGTGAAGAAATATTGATTGTACGGGACAATCTCTCGTCACAATATATCTCTATGAAGTGGATGGCAATATTCATTAGGCTTCGAATTTGTTCATCAATGGACCCGAAATCCAAGATCATTATCATATTTCAAGCCATTGCCGAACAACACTGTCAGTTGTTTTCCAGTTGCCAGCATTTACAACGATACACTGAAAGTAATTTACTTCAGACTCTTCTAGATCAAAATCAAGTTTAATATCATTCATCAAGTTCTTTAAACCATTAACTGAAGCCGTTGTCTTCAAATCCTTCCCATATCTGCAAAGTTGAGAATATAGGTTGAAGCAGCCCTTCTCGACCTTGTGTCTTCTGAATCTTCATCCTTCAGCATTGCTATTATTTCTTCACAACAATTTTCCTTGCACAGTGTCTTTACTAGCCGAATAATACACAATATGTTAGGAGGCAAAAAAAAAAAGCAAAAAAACCCAAAAAACTCCCAACCAAATAAATACAAAACAAACAAACAAACAAACAAAAAATCAAACAAACGAAAACCTCCCCTGAGCTATTTAAATCTATTATTATGACTAAATTCTTTGTATCATGGTGAGTAGAGGCATTGTCAAGAAGCAACAATGTCTTTACATTTTGAGGAGAAATCTCCAGATCTCCTTGGATGTGACTCACATCTGGGATAAAGCAATTGAAAAACCAGTCAGAAAATACCTTCGAAATAAACACCACATTATTTGGACAGCTGTGTATTATGGATCACTGAGTCATAATATTTTTTTGAAAGTGCATTGTTTCTTTGATTTTTCTACAACCATGAGTTCCAGGTGCTGCAAGCTACCAACATTTGTTCATAAGGCAGAAATTTATTCTTTATTTGATTTGCAGCTATGAATACTGTGTTCATGTTTATAGGCTAAGGTATTTTCAGAAACGACACGAACACAAGCTGGTTTCATCGGCATCATAAAGATTAAAAAAAAGCTCTAGTAAGTAAATTTCTTAAGTTCCTATATGATTAATCATGCAAAGGTTTTTCTTCTTCACAATGCCTTGCCTTTTTCTGATAAATCACAGCAACCTATCACTTGATTTAACATTAAGTCCCGTTTATTTTCGAAGAGTGTCATATACAGATTTTAGCCCGGGTCTTCGTGCATTAACACCACTTGATCTCTGTTGAACATACCACTTACATAAAACTTTTTCTAAGTTTTTATCTTACCCAACTTTCAGGTTTTCTTCAGCACACACCAGTTTAGTGCTTTCAACATTATATTTAAAGGAAAACTGGTGAAAGTTATCCTTTAATTTACTTCTATCAGAAACAATTTTTAATGTCGTAGGATTTATAAACACGTGCTATTGGTATCTTGTAATTTATTTATCAGTTCTATGCATGGCTTAGTAGTTAGAGTGTCGGGCTCGCAATCATGAAGCAGTGAGTTCGATTCCCAGATCGGGCTGTGTGTTGTGTTCTTGAACAAGACACTTTATTTCACCTTGTCCCAGTTCACTCATTTGTAGAAATGAGTTGCGACGTCACATCGGTGGCGGGGAGAGGTGAGGCTGATATGCATGGGCGACTGCTGGTCTTCGACAAACAACCTTGTTCAGACTTGTGCCTCGGAGGGGAACTTTCTAGGTGCAATCTCATGGTCATTCATGACTGAAGAGGGTCTTTACTCTTTACCCTTATTAATTCATAGGCTACATTTCAGTTTTTGCGCCTCCTTTTAACTTTATCATTCGATATCATTCTAAAGTGTACGGAATGTAAAATTTTTGGGAAAATAAAACAATAGGGAAATCGTGAAATACTGTGTACAGCATTACTGCACAATATTTTGGAGCGGAGGGAGACAAGCCAGGAGTTAATTTATTTCACGCAACCTGAAATACGATGATACGGTCCCATTTGCACGTACTCAGAGGTACGCATAGATACATACACGCACACGCACACACAGACACACACATAGGCACATATAGACACGCACAGGCACAGGTAAGCACATACAGCACATGCAGGTACACTCAGACAGAGGCAGACATACACATGCGCACACACGTACATACACACAGATATAGGTACACAGGCTCACATACACACAAGTACCCACAGGCACGTACAGGCACACACAAGAACACACAAATACACTCAGGCATACATTGAGACACACACAGGCACATACAGCCACACACAAGCACATACACAGAGGCTCATACAGGCATACGCAGGAAGGGACGAGTTTTTCATTTTCTATTTAAACTTTCTAGAAAGGAAAGTAGAAGCTCTTACGCTCTCTCTCGGGATGCTTGAAATGACAGTAAAATCTTCAAATTACAATCTACTATGTCTGAAACTAAATGGCACATTGGATAAGTCACACTTGGATATCACTAAAATAACAGATGAACACAACTAGAATGTCTTCTTTCATAGGTTTAACCAGTCAGGGCTGCCCTATGGTTAACAACATTATCAAAAACGGCTCTCTCTTTTCTAATAATGTACAAGTCTCATTTGGTTTGGCGGTTGAGGAAAACCTTTACTTGAAATTGTTCAGCATCCTGTTTGGTTTTCCTCGGTATGTAAAATTCAGTTTGATGGGAACTATATCAATTTCTATTTGTTTTTGACTATACTTTTCAAAGTGAATATTTCTTTCCTTAAGGAATGTCTATGTTGGGATGGTGGTGGTCATTACGTTTTTGTTGTCTACGAGTCGAAACATTTTAATGCCATGAGTGGGCCAACTTTACCATCAGCGCAATCATGCTGATGAAATCAGGTAAAGTTTAATAAATACTTTTTTCTCTAATAATTTATTCATTTAATTTTTATATCGTATAGAAAAAAAAAACAACTTTTAACACAATAGTAAAAGCGTGATAAAATGTAATTTTTGGGTGAAAAAATCAATAAACAGGTGATAAATATGGTTTTGCTGTTAATTTTAGCAGCTCCAGCAACCATGAGCAGCTTAATAAATTCGTAAAACTTTTGTGTCGTATAGAAAAAAAAGGTAAAAGTGTGAAAAAAAAATGATCTAAAAAGAGAAAAAAAACAACCAAAAAACAAATAAGGGGGTTGGCGGGAGCGGGGACGAAAGATGTAAAAAAAATGCAATTTAAAGAATTTTTTTTCAAGAGTAACAATTTCAGGATTTTAAAATTTTAAA
>NC_142942.1:34866505-34886505 GCF_046866305.1 Octopus bimaculoides
GAAAGAAATTATTAGTTGTTATATACTAGCTCTAGATAGCAAAGCAGACGTACATGCCAGCTGCTAATACAAGTTGAACTGATAATTATCTGATAGTAATCTCTTTTGATGATAATGTTCAACAAATTATTTGATAGAGAATTTGTTGATACTAATCTTGCTCCTTAACAAAGTGCTTCTTATTGGAGTGGAGGCAGGCCTCTCGTGGAAGAGCGTGTGTGAGCACTGAAACGGGAGTAGACCTTCGGCCATGCTGAAAAAATTAAGATAATTTAAAACCTTGCGTAACACCATGGCGAAGAACAATTACGTGAGAGCAAACTGTATTTTATCTTCTCATTAATACAGAGTGGTGATTGTTTCACAAACATTTCTTTTTGGACTGGATGCCTGGTATTTATCAGTGTGAAAATTACTGCCTTAACAGAAAGAGGATGAATACATTAGCAAAAATACCTCTGTCCTCTTGCATGATATTTTCCAACGAGGGAGTAAAGTCAACTTTTTTGGAGACGGCACTGGGTATATAATTTTTTTATAGTGTAGAGTTATTCAGCATTTAGCTAACTGAACATTGAAAAATCAATTTCCTTTTATCCCAGGGCGAGGAAACTGTCCATTTCTTGCGTAACCGTTCACACAGATAATCAATTCTGACTTCTTTAACATTATCATCGATAAAACTAGAAACATGCCAGGAAGATCACAGCCAACACAACAACACTACCACTGTTACTGATATCATATCCCTGACGAGATTAGATTAAAATCGTATTCTGGCTTCAAGGATTATTTCCTGTCACAATGCATTTTTTCTTTCTGATGCATACTATTTAGTTTTCAGAGTTCTTTGATAAATACGGCGATTTTAATGTGCTAGGAAGTTCTATATAAGTGATTTCCTATTAAAAGAATTTGCAAAAGTTATTTTGAATGTTTATTTAACAGTTTCCGAACATGGAAAAAATGCAGCTTTTCAGTTTTTACACTTATTTCAATATTCAGATATTTGTTCTAACCTAAATTATTGATATGAACTTTATAATTTTTCCTTTCACGAAAAGTAAACGAGACAGATTATTTATAGCATTAGTTGCATTCTACATCAAAAGTCTCAAACTGGAAATAGAAATAATATATATGAAACTAGAAGCAACTAAAGCCACACTTGGCTTAGATATTTATTGGACTTGAAGTTTCACTAACATCCCCATGATCACTTACTTGTGGGTGTGCGCATTCATGCACGCTCACATATTGTTGTATATGTCCTAAGTAGTTTTACTTAAATTAGAACTTACGTAAAGAATCTTCATTTATTCATTATTAAGGAGCCTAGTTGTGTTAAATTAGTTTTGTATAATGTAAGCATTGCCCCTTTGTCTTTAGGTGGCTATTTCTGGAACTTAATCGGCTAACTTAAAAGAGCTAAGTAATTCGTAGGGAGAAAAGCTTTCTAATGAATATCCCATATTATTATGATTAGTGAAGGTCAAAATATCACCCAGAGTTATATTTCTTGCATAACAAAAAATTCCCTGCTATTTTAATGGCAAAGAAAAATCTATTTGCTTTTCGTAATATTGAATTAGAAATAACGGTGTGCAAATAAGATAATTTTTTTAAGGTAGGAAATTTACAGTAGGTAACAGAATTTTCACTCCACGCTGGTATTTAAAGATTCTTTAAACTTATTAATATACTGAGTGTCCAAATGTCTTTCGAAATGTGAGAAGCAGTTTATTATTCTCGATAGGGTTTCTGATAGGCTTCTAAACGTACTATTGAAATGCAAGTAGATTAATGGAAACGTCTTATTGTATTTACAGACATTTAGGATTTAAAAAAAAAAGCAGAGACAAACTGGTTTTTATAAATTTGACGCGTTAAAGTTCATAGCAGAATCATTAGAGCGTCGCAAAAATGCCTTGGGATTCTTTACATTCTGAGTTCAAATACTGCCGAGATCAATTTTGCTTTTCATTCCAACAGGCTCGATGAAATAAAGTACTAGTCAAATACCGGGGTCAGTGGTATTGTCTTACCCTTTCTCTCACAATTTCTTGCCTTATGCTTAAACCATTATTATTATTATTATTATTGAGTGACAGAGCAATGCATGTCATCAAAGTGACACTGGGGTACAAATATACGAAGCCCAATATATCCACCATGACTACCCATCTCATAAGAGTACACCAGGCACATACATAACAACCATATGTGCGCGACATGGTGATCTCATATCAAGATAAACAGCACAAGACCTTGCAGGTGGGGCCCAGGTAAATCTGCGGTATAGACGGAAATATTTGTTGTAGCCTATGTTTTGCATCAAGAGAAAACATATACGTGTTAATACTTCCAGTCATTTAAGATCAGAAGCCATGAGAGCCACTGCCTGTATTATTATTATTATTATTATTATTATTATTATTATTATTATTATTATTATTATTATTATTATTATTATTATTATTATTATTTTATGTTTGACTTTTTTTTGCATTTGTACAAGTTGGATCCAAGTCTCACCCAGAGACCTCAAGAGACAACAAGTTAGAAGTTCATGTAGGTGTTATTATTATTATTATTATTATTATTATTATTATTATTATTATTATTATTATTATTATTATTATTATTATTGAGGCGGCAACCTGCCATTTCGTCCACCTTTACGTTCTGAGTTCAAATTCCGCCAAGCTGACTTTGCCTTTCATTCTCTCGCTGAAGTCAGTGTAATCGACTTCCCCACTTCCAAAATTGCTGGCTCTGTGCCGAAATTTGAAACCGTGAATATTATTAATGTGGCAAGCTAGCAGAACCGTTAGCGCGCCAGACAAAATGCTTAGTGACATTTGGTCCGTCTTTTACATTCTGAGTTCAAATTCCGTCGAGGTCGACTTTATCTCTCATCCTTTTGGGGACGATAAAATAAGTATCTGTTGAGTACTGGGGTCGATGTCATCGACTATACCTTCCGCTAAAGTTTCAGGTCTTGTACCTATAGTAGAAACGATTCCGGCTATCAGCTGAGTCCATCGTGAGGATTGACCCGCCGATCTCCTTTAACCGGGAGGGCAAGGCAATTTTCCTATGCCTAGTGGCTGTAGCGAAAGAGGTGATATGGTGGACCCGTTTGAAAGGGCTAAAGTCAGACACTTTCCTCTTTGGCCAGGGCCTCATCAACTTTTTCAAGTTCCACTTGAAAAGGAAGATGAAAGTAAAGAGGGAAGTGCTGTCTCATAGCAAATTCGTTGAAAGATGGGTGACTGTTGGAAGAATGGCCAGTATAAACGGACCAATTCTGAGAATACACCTGTAGAAAAGAAAAAAAAAAGGTAATGTAAAAGGAGAAAGGGCTCTATACCCTTTTCTTATTTCTTCTGACCAGGCTCCCGTGGTTTTATGGGTTTTTCCACGTGTAACCTTTCCTTTTTCGAAGCGCCTTCCCCCTTTGGGAGTTCTATTTATTTATTTATTTATTTATTTATTTATCTATTTATTTGTTATATCTTTCTCCGTTTTCTTCCTCTGTTTAGACGAACGTTCCTACCTTTTCAGACAAAACCTTTTGTAACCTTCGTCCTGTCTTTGTCCTTACATGTTTTTAATTGATATTAGCCCTTGTGGCCAATAAAACGAATTAATTATTATTATTATTATTATTATTATTATTATTATTATTATTATTATTATTATTATTATTATTATTATTGTTATTATTATTATTGTTACTTCCATGATGTTTGTGATGATGGCGCGGAGTTTAGTGGTTTGCAATCTCAAAACTGAATTGTCCCAGGCAAGAATTTAATGAATTAAAAGATAGTGTCGAAGATCGTACAAAGTCGCCAGCTTGTTCCGCGAGATATTTGTGTAATTCAATAAATACCCTTCAGTTGACTTCACTTTTGTTTTCCTTTGAGGCTGGAAAGACAGGAGTAATAAAACTTTAAAACAAAATGGCATCCGGGCGACGCCATATTGGCTGTCTGAATTTACAAATGGCTGTTCGCGTCAATGATGAAATATTAGTGATAGTATATATTATTGTTTTGTCGATATTATGTGTACACATGTATACATGCAGATGCATACACGTATACACACACACACACACACACACACACACATTCACTAGCCTTACACATCCGAAGTCCGTATAGGCAATTAATTGATTGAGCTGTTTAATATTTTATGAACAGGAAGAAGCAACTCATTTTAGACTTTCTAGACAGATCGACATATAGTAGATTAATATAAGGATTCATGTTCGAATATCTCTGCTATTCTTGTAGCTAAGAAATAGATGACCAATAACAATAGATAGCAGTAAATTACTAACTAATCGAATGGACTAAATTCATGTTTTCTTAAATTCTCCAGGACATTGCTGCTTTGTTTTTGTTTTTATATATTACACCTAAAGTCCCAAATTCTTTCAAGCGAGATCGAGCTAGAGAAAGATAGCTGTATAGATTAGTAGGAAAAAGAACAACAAAAATATCGTTGAGAGTGAGCGAGCGAGAGAGAGAGAGAGAGAGAGAGAGAGAGGGAGAGGGAGAGAGGGGTGAAGGAGAGGGGGAAGTTACTGAGGTAGTGATATAAGATGTTAAACATTTTGGGATTAATATACAGCGTTATACAAAATTTTTTTCAAAGTGTTATGAGCATAAAAGCAGAAGCTATGCCAAAGAATAAGAATTATAGGATCTTATGGACGTCCCTATGTTGTTGGCACTCCGTCGCTTACGACATCGAGAGTTCCAGTTGATCCTATCAACGGAACAGCCTGCTCGTGAAATTAACGTGCAAGTGGCTGAGCACTCCACAGACACGTGTATCTTTAACGTAGTTCTCGGAGATATTCAGCGTGACACAGTGTGACAAGGCTGACCCTTTAAATTACAGGCACAACAGAAACAGGAAGTAAGAGTGAGAGAAAGTTGTGGCGAAAGAGTACAGCAGGGTTCGCCACCAAC
Source organism: Octopus bimaculoides (assembly GCF_046866305.1). Lineage (NCBI taxonomy): Eukaryota > Metazoa > Mollusca > Cephalopoda > Octopoda > Octopodidae > Octopus > Octopus bimaculoides. The sequence goes on from NC_142942.1 coordinate 34,871,494, forward strand.
CTCTGCCGGAGCCTCGTGGAGCTTTAGGTGTTTTCGCTCAATAAACACTCACAACGCCAGGTCTTGCAATCGAAACCGCGATCCTATGACCACGAGTCCGCTGCCCTAATCACTGGGCCATTGCGCCTCCACGGACGTCCCTATAAAGACTGATCATACTGCTTAATCAAGAATACTAGATATAATTATAGAGGACAAAATAAACAATATAAAGTCAGAGATTTTGCAATTTCGTATGAGTCGATACCAAAGAAATTGAAAAAAAAAAAAAATGGAAATATAGACCTGAAGAGGCTGTGGAAGACTATGAGAATTAATTATTCCTGTGGTAATTGGTGCACTTAGCACAACACCCAAAATACTACTTAAAAGACTGAAAGATATTAGAATTGAGACTTGCGTTATCGAATTGCCAAAACGTATCCTCCTATATTCTACGAGAATCCAAAGAAAAATTCTTGAGATTTGAAAACTTGCTTTCACCATACCTTAAGATAACATTCCTGGTAATTAAAGTAGTATGGACTAGCATGATAATAACGATAGCAATAATACTTTCTACTATAGGCACAAGGTCTGCAATTTTACGGGAGAGGGCTAGTCGGTTATATCAACCCAAGTGCTCAACTGGTACTTATTTCATCGACCTCGAAAGGATGAAAGAGAAAGTCAACCTCTGCAAAATTTGAACTCAGAACGGATGAAATACCACCTTTACGTATTTTGTTCGGCGTGTCTACGATTCTATCAGGTTGTCGCTTCAATAATGATAATAATAATAATAATAATAATAATAATTAATTCGTTTTATTGGCCACAAGGGCTAATATCAATTAAAAACATATAAGGACAAAGACAGGACGAAGGTTACAAAAGGTTTTGTCCGAAAAGGTAGGAAAGTTCGTATAAACAGAGGAAGAAAACGGAGAAAGATATAATAAATAAATAGATAAATAAATAGATAAATAAATAAGTAGAACTCCCAAAGGGGAAGGCGCTTCGAAAAAGGAAAGGTTACACGTGGAAAAACCCATAAAACCACGGGAGCCTGGTCAGAAAAAATAAGAAAGGGGTATAGAGCCCTTTCTCCTTTTACATTACCTTTTTTTTTCTTTTCTACAGGTGTATTCTCAGAATTGGTCCGTTTATACTGGCCATTCTTCCAACAGTCACCCATCTTTCAACGAATTTGCTATGAGACAGCACTTCCCTCTCTACTCTCATCTTCCTTTTCAAGTGGAACTTGAAAAAGCTGATGAGGCCTTGGCCAAAGAGGAAAGTGTCTGTCTTTAGCCCTTTCAAACGGGTCCACCATATCACCTCTTTCGCTACAGCCACTAGGCATAGGAAAATTGCCTTGCCCTCCTGGTTAAAGGAGGTCGGCTGGTCAATTCTCACGATGGACTCAGCTGATAGCTGGATCTGTCCTACACGTGACAGTAGCTGTTCGATATAGATCCACAGGTCAGCAATGCTCGGGCACTGGACGAGTGCGTGCAGAACGGTTTCGTCGTCCTGAGCGCACCTCGGGCAGGCCCGGTTGACGGCACTTCCGTGTCGGTAGAGTTTATCTCGAACAGGTAGCGCACCTCGGTAGCACTGCCAGGCGAGGGATCTTTGGAAATTATCCATGGGCTCCAGCCCGAAAGTTCTCCTGAATAGACTGTTTAGCTGATTATCCTCGACGCCTAGAGTTTCCCCGAGAACGTCGTCGCACTTTTCTCCCACTAACCCTCTATAGAACGCTAGAGTGGAGCTACTACCGATCGCACTGCCCGCCTGACTGCCCGCCTGACTGAGGGCGGTGAGAGCTTGGCGGCACTCAAGGTGCCAAGCGCCCTTTCTCGGTCTACGTTTGATCCAGGATTGCAACTCTGTTAAAGAAACGAGCTGCGGAAAATCGCGTCTGACGAAAGGCGACCACACCTGTTCACCGTCCAGGAAACCCTTGAGATGTCGTAGCCTGAGCGCATGTTCGCGCATCAGCAACCACGGCATGCCAAGGCCTCCGTTCAGCGGCTGTTGACAGCAGATGGAGCGCCTGACCAGTGGTACCTGACCCTTCCACAAAAAAGTTGAAGAGCAAGCGTACTATCTTGGTTAACCAGCGGTCGGGACAAGGGACGACGGTCAAACGGTAATAGATGACGGATGCGATGTACGCATTCGCCACCTCCGCTCGACCTTTCAAGGAGAGCTTCCTCTCAGCCCATTTCTGGGTGAGGTTGGCCACCCTGTTCGTCACTTCTTCCCAGTTTTTCTCCAACTGGAGGTCCGGACCGAACTAGACCCCGAGCAGTTTAACGGGTCCGTCTGTCCAGCACCCTACGGATGACGATGACGATGATGATGATGATGATGATGATAATAATAATAATAATAATAATGATTCAAAATTTTGTCACTGGAGTAGCAATTTTGGGGGAGGAGATGAGTCGATTACAAGGACACCAGTGTTCAACTGGTACTTATTTTATCGACCCCAAAAGGATGAAAGGCAAAGTCGACTTCGGCGGAGTTTGAACTCAGAACGTAAAGATGGACGAAATGCCGCTAAACATTTTGCCGGGCGTGCTAACTGTTCTGCCAGCTCGCCACCTTAATAATAATAATAATAATAATAATAATAATAATAATAATAATAATAATAATAATAATAATAATAATAATAATAATAATCATGATGATGATGATGATGATGACGATGATAATAATGATAATGCACCAAAGCTACAATTGTCAAGGCAAAAACTATCAAACACATGCAATATCATCCTAGATAGAAATATTGAAATGAAAGAATTAGAACGGTAGGTAGAGTTATATGTCTAGATGTCTGTGAAGGAAATAGGATGAAGCACATATTAATGAGAGAAAAGATAAGAAAGGAATGCTATCGTAGAGTAAGAGCTCTTCTGAAAACTGTGTTGAATGCCAGAAATAAAATTAAGGCAATAAACACGTTATTCATGCTTGTAACCACGTACAACGTCAATATCATAAACTGGGTCACCACCGAGATCAACAAATCTGGTGTCAAAATTCAAAAGCTGGTGATAAAATATCGTATGCATCACATGAAAGCAGACATAGATCGACTATACCTTCCGAGAAAAGAAGGCAGGGGTTAACACAGTCTCAACTCTCCTTGAAAATTATAACCGTGGGACTTTCTGCCTGCTTATAGCAAGCAAACGACTGGAGGTAAAAGCTGTATATGAAACATGAAAGTACCAAAATGTTGGTCTCAGTAACGAAAGATGCAATATTAAATCTTCGAAAAAATGCAGCTTGACGAATAGGTACTTCAAGAAAATGTGTTTTCAACTGAGAAGGCAAAACAAATAGCAAATATAGCCAAATGAACCACCCTCCAATATATTAAGGAGAAATGGGAACAAAAACTATTGTGTGACAAATAACCTGATTACAGTAAGGGACTCTGATGTAGGCCAAACCTTACCCCTCAGTGGTTGACATGTTCTGGTCTCGAGCCAAAACTTGAGGAGTATATTATTGCTGCCCAAGATCACTGCTTTCCATTTGGGACTTAGAAGTGTAATGTTCTGAAGCATGAAAACAGCCCATCGTGCTGCGTATGCGGAGAACATCTGGATACTATCGATCACATCATCTCTGGTAGAGGCTGACTGGCACCAACAAAGTACTTATAAAGAGATAACAGAGCAGCTCAGTACATACACTGGTCAATATGCCGCACATGCAACCTCCATCACAAAGATAATTGGAAAGAACATAAAGACCACAAGTTGTTCAGAATTCTGAAATTACAATCCTTTGGAATCATCTTGAGCCAGTCGTTGAAGGTAAAAATGTCACTATCCTCTGGGATTCTCCAGTCAACACCGACAGAACGATCCAGGATAATCGACCAGACATAGTCATTATAGACAGGGAAGAAAATACTTGTAGACTAATAGAAGTAAATGTTCCCACTGATAAAAATATATTTGTGAAAGAATTTGACAAATTAATAAATATAAAGACCTGGAAATTGAAATACAAAAGATGTGGCATCTTAAAGCGAGAACTGTTCCTGTTATTGTAGGAGCCCTAGGTATGATAAAAAAGAAATGGCAGAAACATCTAGATAATATCTCCGGAGAACCATGTCTCAGAGAAGTCCAAAAGATTGTGCTGACAAGTACAGCCCACATCCTTAGAAAAACCCTATCAATTTAAACGTCTGTGTTGTATTACATGAAGATTTTTCGTTACTGCCCCTGCCACTTCTCCTTTCCAAGTTTTCAGTCATACTGCGACATCTCTTATCCTTCACTCGCTCTAGGATGCTGGATATGTCTCGACAAGCGATTGTAACAAACATGCAGATCTAAAGTGAATAATAATAATAATAATAATAATAATAATAATAATAATAACATACCAAAGATTTTTAGCTTATTTCCACCTTAAAATGTCTTCTTATATGGTGTGAACTTTATCTGACTACTTTATCGTAGTTATTCGGTGTAAAAAGTACTTCATATCCAGAAACCAACTAGAGTGATAACTAAGTTAAATATTTAAAGCGAGGAGAAAATGTTAAAATACTATATAAACTTGAAGGAATAACTAGTTTTAGCTATTACTTATGAATATCATAACACTATAAGCCCACCCACCCACACATAAACACACACGTACACTCGTAACAGTACAATGAAATTGATGGCTTATAATTTAATATTCTTTACGACGCATTTACGTTAAGGAACGATACTTCAGTTATTTCACTTGAGGAATATTTGGGGGAGTTCTTTTTAAAATGATTTCTTTAAAGGTTCCTTATCAACAACTTCACCAACATCGCAATATCTAAAAAAAAAAAAAAAGAAAAAAGACGGATTTAATACAGTGTATTTTAAATGTTTTATAAGAAATACATGAAAACAGAATTATTCGAATTTCTAAGTTAACCACCTTGCCCATCCAGTTATATTAAATTAGTTTTTTTACCTTAATATGTAGCAAGTTTGATTGAAGATCGTATTTAGTGAAAGATAGCATATTAAAATCGAAATGGCATTTTTGAACATATATAGACTCTGATGTGTGTCAGTATGAACGTGCCTATTGATTTTTCTTTTGCACAATAAAATATAATCACAAAATATATCATTTGAAAGTTATGAGAAGACTAAGTCGACTTTTGTGAATTATCCGAAAGTACTCTGCCATACCTCCCAGAAGAAAAATTTTCTCAACAAATTTTGATATAATTGGAACCTACACTATCTGAAAGGTATTTGCAGACAATTTCATTAAAAATGTGCATTTTTCTGGAAGTTATGAGGAAATGAAGTCGTTGGAAGAGGAGCACACTTGTGTGGGCATGCCATTTACAGCTTTAGTGTTGTTATGATGCATCCCTTAGCTAGTTCTAGACAACTAAATGAATTTCTTATTGAAATTCTAAACAGGTACCGGTGCAGCTAATAACTTGCCAGACATTTTGATTAAAAGATGTGTCCGTTTGCTAAATTTGGATCTTATGGATGATAGCTAAATATATTTCATAAAACGGCGTGTTTAATAACTTGCTGTTTTTGACTAATATAAAGTTAAATGTGGTGGGCAGGAAGAAATATTAGGGATTAGCTAACACTTTCCTGTGATTGAGGAGGCAAGGAAGACAGCTCCGAAGAAATCAACAAGGAACATCTATGTGGCCGTACAGCCTGCGAGAAATAGCTGCAAATCTTCCTCGAATCACGACTTACTCTTCTAATAGTTTATGAAAGTCTCCAAAATATTGTATATGATGCGGTCTGTTGTTCAATGCATTAACAGTAGCCAGCAAAGCCCAAGCTATATTGAGTAATAACAACAAAGATGGGTAGAATGTGTCCATAAATCTTCTCTTTGGTCTTGTGCTCATGCTATGAGTTGCAGTCTGTCTGTCTGTCTGTCTGTCTGTCTGTCTCTTTCTCTCACACTTTCTCTCTCTCTCTCTCTTTCTCTCTCTCTCTCTCTCTCTCTCTCTCTCTCTCTCTCTCTCTATATATATATATATATATATATATATATATATATATATATAAATGTATATTCTATCAACAATCCGATTTCGGTTTTGCTAAGTATGGGGTGTATTGAAATGGAACACCATTTATGTGTGTATGAGAGAGTGAGGGAAGAAGAGTGAGAGAGAGAGAGAGAGAGAGAGAGAGAGAGAGAGAGAGAGAAAAGAGAGAGAGAGAGGGTGGGGTGGGGTGAGAAAACAGTGTGTAGATTCCACACCCAAACGCTATATCATTGTAGCCTTACATTTATGTACCGGTTCTCACATCGGTTGGGAAAACTGAGAAAATCAACACGCGAATCGAAAGTGTTGCAAATAAGTTTAAACACAATGTGATGATAATACAGTAAGATGAAGATGCTTCTAGTTTTATATGCTAGCATTATCGCAGTTGTTCAACTGAAGCAAATTAGAACTGAATCAGTGAAGGTGTGCTTCTCATCTTTCATTTAAGTGTGGAAATGATCAATTTCATTACATTAAAAATCTTTAATGACAATTGTTTCTGATAGGACTTTAAGGAGGAGGTGACTGAGAACCCTACTCCTTTGACCCTCAGGAACAAGGATCAATGGATGGATGGACGGATGGACGGGTGGACGGATGGATGGGTGGATGGGTGGCTATGTATGGAATGGTGAGGGAAATCTGTTCATTCGCGTTCCTACGGCACTACACCTCTGAGAGAGAGAAAGAGCGAGCGAGAGGAAACGAGAAAGAGAGGTGAAGAGAAAGAGAGAGAAAGAAGCGAAGAGACTGTATAATCTATCTATCTATCTATCTATCTATCTATCTATCTATCTGTCTGCCTGTCTGTCTGTCTGTCTGTCTGTCTGTCTGTCTGTCTGTCTGTCTGTCTGTCTGTCTATCTATCTATCTATCTATCTATCTATCTATCTATCTATCTGTCTGTCTGTCTGTCTGTCTGTCTGTCTGTCTGTCTGTCTGTCTGTCTGTCTGTCTATCTATCTATCTATCTATCTATACATACATACATATACAGACATATATGTATGTCGTGTTCCTTTCTGTTGAAGAGCGTAGGCTCAAAACGGAAAAGACTTTCTCACCTTCCCGAGCGTCAAACTTATACACCTGTTTGTTGTTTATACACCTGTCTTCGTCTTTTGTTTTTCTGTAAATTTCAACTACACACACACACACACACACACACACACACACACACACACACACACACACACACACACACACACACACACACATATTGATAGAAAGGACAACAAAAGAAAGAAAGAAACCTCGATATTATGTAAATTTATCTGTAAAAATATGTGATCTGTGTGACCGAATAAGTGTCATATTTTTACAGATATATATATATATATATATATATATATATATATATATATATATATATATATATATATATATATATATATATATATATATATATAAATATATATATATATATGTAGTACAACATTTCACTGTTGTTAAATAAGAATGTAAACAGGTTTTTTTCTATGACTACCGATGCGCAGAAAAAAATGGGAGGAAGTCTCCTGACGAACTGTTTCTCAATTTGTTGACCGCTCTCCGGAGAAGACGTACCCAACTTCCTTCTCAAATCAATAGCATTGATCAGCTGCTCTAAAATCAAACAATAGCATAGATCAGCTCATTAATCAAACAATACCTATTTCATGCGCCACATAATGTACGTTAGAAGAACTGAAATCAATTTAAATATTATAATGTATCAATGTGAGTTAAATCAGAATGTAAGCTCTTCTTTCTGTACTACTAGCAGATAAAAGAGGGAGAAAGTTTCCTGGCTTTCTGTTCCACGTTTTCTTGACCGCTTCTCAGGGAAAATGTACCTAATCTATGCTATCAAGCGGGGAAAGGAGTCCGTGCACGTCTTCTATGAGGATTGATAAGCCAAACATAAAATGGTCTACCAGGAGACTTCTTTTCTCTTTTGTTCTGTTACTCATTAGATTAGAACGTGTGCATTTACATTCTTATTTTATTCACAGTGAGGTTTTATAATATTTAAACTTCAGTTCTGATTCACAGTGATGTGCACGCGCACGCACATACACTCATACACACTCAAACACAAACACTCTCATACACATGCTATCTATGTATCTACAAAAATGTTTTATGAGAAATGAATAAATAAGTAACAATAGAAACTCCTTTAAACGAACTCAGCCGCCCATCCACTTCTTTGTATTATAATCTTTATACACACACAAATATATATATATATGTATATATATATATATATATATATATATATATATATATATATATATATATACATATGTATATATATTGCTGTATTTGGGGCTGGTCATGTTGCCAGTTTAGCACGGAAGATCTCCTCAACACCATTGAAAGGACTATGAAGAAAATAGGGGAGGCCAACTCATGGTATGATAGCCATAAATACCAGAGTGTCATGTTCGTCAACACCACCCCTAGAGGCGAACTGGCGTACCGCTTTAGAAGGACCCTAGACAAACTTTAGCTAAGAATTAAGGTTGTTGAAAGGCCAGGCAACCCTATCAAATCCCTAATCGGTAGAACCTACTCTTTTAGTAGAACCCCCTGCACTGATAGGAACTGTGCTGTATGTAGATTTAGCACACAAACAAACTGTAAAGCCAAAAATGTAATCTATAGTATAAAATGTACAGAGGGGCGGTGCAGTAACAAGACAACGACGTACATAGCGGAAAATGCATGGAGCATAGGAGAGCGGGTAAATGAGCATTGGCGGGAACTTAAAGAAGAGAAGAGCTCATCGGTTCTGTACAGCACGCCGAGTGTACATGGGGGCCCACTCAACAACATAGAAGTTAAAATCTTGTCCTCACATAGAACAGACGCAACGCTTAGACAAATCACAGAAGCTACACACATAATAGAAGATAAACCTAGCCTGAATAGGAAACTGGAATGGAACACTAGCATGCATCCCCAACACACCACAACATATGACAGAATAAGATCCCCATAAACTGATAATAATATGAACAAAATATAATACAATACACATAAACAAATGGAATTAAATAACTATATACGTTAACAAAATTAAATTACATTAAATGCAAAAAATTGAAAGAATAGAAAAAATAAGTAGGTATAAACACATGAACAAAATAAATAAAAACAAATTAAACGAACGTGTATAAACAGGGGATACAGATAATACAGGCACTCCCCTCACACACGCACTTACTAAGCATAGACACACATAGGGGTATACGCATGCGCAAATAAAGACACATACAATAGGAATACAAACTGCAAAATGGTTGATCGTTAGTAAGGAAAGACACACAAATAAGAAAAAAGAAAGCAAAGGACCACTGATGAGGTCACAGGAGTGTGACGAAATACGAACAATGTAAGAAAAATAAAATAAAGCTGAAGCAAATTAACACCAAATATATAGTGCGTGTGTTTTTATTGGCTAAACTGGCAACATGACCATCCCCAAATACAACAATATCTGTTTCAACACACGATTTCACATCAAGAATCTTGCGAAACGAATATATAAACACACACACACACACACACACACACACACACATACACACACATATAATTTTCAGGTTCCAATACAATCGAGGTATTTTAGTGTTAAAGATACCAAGGCAGAGTCGAGGATAGCATACCTTTGTATTAACTAGGTGTACGGACCCTCACGTAGTTACTAAAGCATGTACGGATTTGTCCTTCAAGTTACGCATACAGCCACAAGTGAAGACCAGATACACTGAAGGGATACGTAAAATCATACAAGCGTATACTCAGGCATGCAGTCCATGGAGCCTATACACACACACACACACCCACACACACACACACACACACACACACACACACATTGATATATTTATGTATGTGTGTGCATCAGTCCGTCCGCACTATAATAGATTTGATGTTTATAATTCTAGATTAGCGTTTGCAAAAGCTGAAATATTCAATTAATATATTTTCTTCAGATCTTTAATTACATACCGAATTAATAATGTTTTAGATAAACTACAGGATGCTGGAGAGTGTGTGTGGAGGGACGATTAAAAATGTTGCAGTCAATTTGAATGACACTTTGTGTATGTGCGTGCGTGCGTGTGTGTATGTATGTGTGTGTGTGAATGTGTGTTTGTGTGTGTATACATACACATGCATGCATATAAATATATTGTTATTATACATATGTATATATATATTTGTACACGAATATACATATATGTATGTATATACATATATGTGTACACTTGTATATATATATTTGTACACGAATATACATATATGTATGTATATACATATATGTGTACACTTGTATAAATATATATATATGTATATATATATGAAGTGTAGTATATTGCCACTTAAGTGTGGCTGACCCCTAGGGGTGGATGTTACTGTTGCTTTTAGCCCCAGGAGGACATCTCCTCCAGCTGGCTTATCGACACACGACTGTGTCCTGTTTGCCAAGGGAAGTTATCCCTCTCACCTCGATCAGCAGCACGAACGTATCCGGATTTCAGGGTTATTTCCCTTCGTCGGCGTTCGACAGCTGATGACCTTGGTGAGAGAGACAAAAACCTGGCAAACCTTATATCTTCTTTTCCAGTGAAATTCTTCACTGATATTGAAAAGGTGAAAACAAGCAATGTTAATTCTCTAAATGAAGTATTAACAGTAACTGCACGATAAAGTGTAGTATATTGCCACTTAAGTGTGGCTGACCCCTAGGGGTGGATGTTACTGTTGCTTTTAGCCCCAGGAGGACATCTCCTCCAGCTGGCTTATCGACACACGACTGTGTCCTGTTTGCCAAGGGAAGTTATCCCTCTCACCTCGATCAGCAGCACGAACGTATCCGGATTTCAGGGTTATTTCCCTTCGTCGGCGTTCGACACCTTTTCAATATCAGTGAAGAATTTCACTGGAAAAGAAGGGAAATAACCCTGAAATCCGGATACGTTCGTGCTGCTGATCGAGGTGAGAGGGATAACTTCCCTTGGCAAACAGGACACAGTCGTGTGTCGATAAGCCAGCTGGAGGAGATGTCCTCCTGGGGCTAAAAGCAACAGTAACATCCACCCCTAGGGGTCAGCCACACTTAAGTGGCAATATACTACACTTTATCGTGCAGTTACTGTTAATACTTCATTTAGAGAATTAACATTGCTTATATATATATGTATATATATATATATATATATATATATATATATGTGTGTGTGTGGGGGGGGGGGCGCAGGCAGGCTAGCATCTTGACCGGCCACTGGCTATCCAACCGTAGCTAAGCGTAGGCAGTTTAAAACAATAGTTGCCCAATTGGAAGGAGGAAGTTAGCGGTAGTAATCAACCCTCCCCCACTAGCAGCAGAATGGTAGAGCCGTTGGAAGAGGCAACAGGATATCTTACACCGCTAAGTTTGAAAGTCTGGCATATTATTGTTGTTGTTGTTGTTGTTGTCACCGTCATCGTCATCTTCACTGTTATTGCTACTAGAACATTAATTGCTACTAGAACATTAATAACTTGTATAAAATGAACTTCTACATAGAACCTTCCAATATATACAGAAATGACACACACACACTCAACAAAACCTCCTTTCTAAAAAACACTTCCAGCTTTCTAGATACGGCTAATAGAGCTGATGCCACAAACAACGTATGTGGTGGAATGTTTGCTTATAAAAACTTGTATATGCACACATGAGAGTAAGGGGACATCCGAGTAAGGCTGTGCACACGAACCAACACATATAGATGTGCATTGGAGTGCCTATAGCGATCTATCTATAATGTTTGTAGGCTTTTTGGGTGCCTTGTGTTTCTAAGGGTTTTTTGACATATATCTTTTCTATATGTTTGCATGTCCCACATGCTATACCTTCATTTATGTATTCTTTTTTACTACTATTATTATTTTTTTTCTCCTGTACCCTTATTTGTATTTTTTATTTTTATTTTTATTTATATTTTGATTTCAATTGTATTTTTATTTTTATTTCTATCTTATTTTTGCTGTTGTTTTTCTTCTGGTCTCTACCACACCTCTGTTTTTACCTCTTGCTCTACATCTGTATGTAACCCTTTGTGAATCTCTGAAGAGGCCTAGAGGTTCGGGCATGTAACCCCATTTCAAAATGTCATCCGATAATCACTCCGGAAAGGAATATTCGGATAGAATGGGGTCTGCTAAAACTAGGCCGTAACAGCTGTAAGATTAAACTTCTGTTCATCCTCTAATTCCTTATGTACTTTGTACTTCTATATGTAAACCATGTTGGCAAAATAACATAGTCTGCCATGGACACCTGTGCTTTGGTTCTTTCTTTCTTTTTCTTTTCTTCCTCCCTTTGTCACTTTTGCTATGAATTAAATTAATGAATTCAACGGGATACACCGTCTGCAAGTAGTTGGGTTCAGCATATTATCCTCCATTTTCTAATTGTTACACAAATTTTGGGTAAAACCTCCACTTTTACCCGCTCCCATTGATTGCACCTAGTATAGCACTAGCGTAGCAATAATTGGGTACCCTCCCAGCAGTATACTGGATAGATACTATCCCTTAGTGGGTTGTACCCCCAACCCCTAACTCTCTCACGTATATATATATATATATATATATATATATATATATATATATATATATATATATATATATATATATATATATATATATATATATGTACATATACATTATATAGACATGTAGACATATATGATATGTATTATATGTTATGCATATGTATATCATACAAGGGCGCGCGCGCACACACAGAGCCTCATACGTTCGTTTGAAGCGAGTAGCTCAACCACTCCACGTAGTTTCTCGATAAGTAATGATAAAACTAATTGATCGAATGTAATAAACGTACTCTGAGTGCCAACCGGGTGAACCCTCAGCTTCGAACGGTTAAAAAATGCCTGCCTATATATCGAACATTTGTTTTCCGTTTGTACATGTGGGTAGAAATACATTCACACATGTATACATCGATGCATATATATATATATATATATATATATATATATATATATATATATATATACACTATCACGTACGCATATACTGACACTCATACACGCACACAATATGCACTCAAATATGCGGAAATAATTGATAGCTTCATTGACTCACATGCTCATACGCATGCACAAATATATTCTCGATTTTTTGAATAGCTTCAACTCAAATAAAGAACATATAACTATGTAGAAACCTTATAAAGTATAGTACCACGACCATGTTGCCTGAGAAGCACCAATATCTTTTATCATCAATGTAATCAATTTAACCCCTTCGCCACGAACTTGCTGGCCTCGTACCTAATTTGAAACCAATACTTTGAAGGTGTAAATGAAACAACTGGATAAACAGTAATTTGATATGTTTGTATGTATGATTAGCAAATGTTTAACTGATTACCTCAGCACAACACTACTGTAGATTAGAATATTCAGAGCAAGACTCTATAAAGTTCAAGTAAAGCCTACAATAAACTACTGCTCTCACTTCTGGAATGGTGCTGCTGCTACACACGCAGACATACGGGACCGTGTCCAGAGAAAAAGCATTCGACTGGTTGGTATTCAATCGTTCACTGACACACTTCAGCCTCTGGTCCACAGGTGTACTGGCTCCTCTCTCTCTATCGCTCCTGTAATGATCTCTGTTTCTCGGAGCTGGCTGGTCCCGTACCTCCTCCAATTAAACATTTCCAAGCCATTCCTCTCTCCATCTCTAATCATCCTTATTGTGTCTGGTTCCGTAGTAAGCATTAGGCTCTTTAACTTCCTAGAACATCAGGCTTCTGGAATCATCTCCCTTATCATGCCTTACCTTATTTAGAAATGAAATTTCAAATTTTATATTTGTAAAAGTTTTGAAATATTTTCTATCAATTTAATAACAATTTTTCTAAAGCGACCAAAACAATCCCATATTTTTAATAACTATTTAATAGATAAATGCGTACCTGATGCTTATATTTTCAAGTCATAACATAAAATATATCAAACTTTTAATTCCTGTCAAGTATCAACTTCGATGCACACATCTCATTAATACGCGTAACGTATCTCAGAACATAGTCTTCTGGAATCCTCTCCCCAGTCAATTCTTTTTGCAGATGTTGACATCCACCAGTTTAAACAGAACCATCAATAACAACAAATTCATCAGACTCGGAGCTTGCAGAGGTCATGGGCACTGTCCTATTCTCTAGACCGTGCAAGTGAAGAAAACACAACTAAAAAAGATAAACACACAAAGCAAGACAAAACCAACGCCCCATCACCAAGGAAACATGGTGTTTGTGCAAATAAGTGAAGAAATATATAAAAAAAAGAAAAACATATGTATTCGAAACAAATAATTTTTCATCGATGCCCAGAAGTTTTGATTTATTGCTTTATATGATAATGTGAGTGCAAAGACAAACAAGAGAAAAAGAGAAAAGTACTTTATGTTTTATATAACGACTTTCTTTCAGAGTGAACCACAGTCTGCCATTGGTTACTTGATCATTGTACTAAAACTTATACCCACTTGTATTTCAATTCCATCTCTATGCAGATTAGCAACTTTCACTTCAACTCACAAAGGACTTATATAGTTTATATTGAATGAAACAAATACTTGTACTAAACTACTGGAAATTCTTCTCAATTACCTGAACTTTCAAGGATAGATTTCTTTTATTGTCCATTAATTACATTTTCCTCGGCCGCCTTCCTGTTCCAATATTTCCTCCTTCATTATTCTGCATATTAAAACACAATGTTTTCATAACAATTTTATAAGATATTTTATTACTCTCAAATCAATTAGTTTTTAAGCCCCTTGATATAAAAATTTATTAAGTTACTTAATATCGCAGTGTCCCAAATTAAAAGTCATTGGATTTTTTCCACCATTTAACTCAAATATCAATCTATCTATCTATCTGT
>NC_142942.1:34889005-34899005 GCF_046866305.1 Octopus bimaculoides
AGCATACAAATCTGCACATATACATACATGAAAAAATACCCAGTTGATGTTGAAATTCCAAAAGAGCCTTGGATCTAGGTTAGAAACCGGCTCTTTCTCTATTGGCCAGAAATCTTGAAATAAAACTAAATAATGACATACATACACAGATTTTTTTCCCTTCTGTATTTTCGTGATTATTTCGCACTCTTTAATCATATAAACCATCATTTGGTTTGTATAAAAAACGATTAATTGAATTCAGACAATTTCATTTTACATTTTCACCTATTTACCATCACAAACATCATTTTTCAAACGATATAAAACAATAATTTAAATATACAATTGCGTTGTATATTTAGTTAAACATTTGCTAATCATACGTATTGAAGTTTCAAATTACTATACCAACCGTTCACGCAATTACTTTCCTTATTTCCATATCTTATTAAGATATGAAATTTCAAATATTATATTGATAATTTTTTATAAATGTTTTCTATCAATTTAATATCAATATTTCTAAAGCGACCACAGCAATTCCTTATTTTTAATAACTCTATTTAATATATAAATGCACTTCTGATGTTTATATTTTCTAGCCATCATATCTAAAATATATCACTCTTTATCTCATATCAAATATCAACTTCTACATAAACATCTCCCTATTATGGTGATTTAATTCAAAAGTTTTAACGTTTTGACCAGTAGAAATACAAAATTGTAAGTGGAAATTGAACAGATTTGATATAAATGGAAACGAAAAAAAAAAAAAAAACTGCAATAGAATTCAACTTATGGAAAATTCAGTGGGAGGAGGTGGCGCTGGTGTAATGGTTATCGTGGTCGATTCCGATTGTAGTGTTTGAAGATTTCAACTTTAGTACAAGGCAATGACAATTTAAGGCAAGCACGGATTTCATTGGCTTTTGTTCCTTTAGGAATCACCATCAGAGTCTGACGGTTGTCAATTGACAATACGATCGCTATTCCTACTAATTGTAATCCATTGTCACGCAAGTCCTGCAATGTCCTTCCAGCGTTCCCTTGTGAGCCATGCGCATTTTTCTGAGACGATCATCTAATGTCTCTTAAGATCTCGTACGGTTCCTGAATTCTTGGCAATGTGCAACAGGTGCAACATTTGTGTCCAAGTCGAATAGAATTCTGAAAGCAGAATGTGCTGCACGGTCCCAGGAAGGTGAGTGGGGACAATGTCCAGAGAAATAGCTATATCTTTATGTTGGCGGACTTTGCCAAGCAATAGATTAGTCAGAAATGTTTTTCCATTTCCTTCATTAACATCATAGAAATAAATTCTAGCTTATTATTGCCGGTCCTTATCAAAAATAGCGGAATGTATCGTTCTTTGGTCTGGAATGAGTTTGCGTTGTGTTCTTTGTCATTGACATATGTTACTAACATTACATGATGCTTCTTTCTGTTATTATGTTATTGATTATTGACTTTTGTGTAGTTAGATTGAGGGAGGTCATATTTTTGAAGTTCTTTGCTATTTATATCCTTAAGCTTGTCGATGACAGTTGCATTGTTGATTTTATCTATATACTCTATTTTCATGCTGAGGTACTTCTGTTGAGCTTGATGTTTGAAATCTTTGGCAAGGCCGTCACGATACTTGAACTAAATATGAAACGTATTGATTAGATCATACACTCTTGGTTGTCTGAGACACAGAAGCTCTTGATTATGTTGCCGGGCATCTTTTTCCTGTCATGCAAGTTTCTATGTAGGTGGTGAAAACTTTGGCTTAGACTATTCGAAGATCTTGACATGAGTTTGAGCCTCTGAATTTATGGAGTAGTCGTAGAAAGACGTATTCATATTGAATGACATTGTACACTGTATTCTCTTCCAATGGCATTGTCACAACTTAAATGGGATTTGCCTTCAGTAAGAGTATCCCGTTTTCTTCGTCTCTAATGTTTGTTGTTCCATGTATAGTAAGTAGAAACTGAAGATACTGCAATGATTTTGCAAAAGGGTCACTCTGGCATAGCTTGTGAAAGGTTGTAAACGTTGTGAGCCTTAGATTTCGTGCTTGTTGTGTAGTAGCTGATTGATGTAGTAAACTCACTGACCATTGCTAAACGAACAGCAAATTATTACGCAGGGATGTCTTTATCAAGAGAAAAGTCAAAAAGGCAAGAGAAATCGTCAATGATACTGATTAATTTTCCTTGCTGGAATTCGGAAATTTCAATGCGGCTGTTTTGTTTCACCAGGACAAACATTACAGAGTCTGTTTCCCTGATGAAGCATTTTCTGACATTTGATGAACTTTATTGTAGAACTTAATTGATGTACGAATTAAATGTCTTGGTCATCTGTCATTAAATTCAAAATATACATGCAAGGTTTGAGAAATTTTATCCTTTGTTGTTTTCTGTAAAAAGAAATATCCATTAACACATATTTGAGTCTCCTTGAAAACATTCCCTTAGAAACCATTTAGTGTATTTTTTTTCATGCAAAATGAATTCCTGTCGATGTCACCACAATGACCATGAATCATCTGCGTTTTTACAATTCTGAAAAACTCTTGAAGGATCTGGAAGCTCCGCAGTTATAATGGACGTCCGACATCTTTTTCTGCTTGTCATTTTCATAGAAAGAATGCGCTTACATTCTTATTTAACACACAGTGAGGCTTTGTAATATTTAAATTTATCTCAGTTGTTTTGTTTAGCTCTGTGTTATGTATAAAATCGATATCCACAAATATATAAATTAGGCTTAATTCACAACTGATTCATGTAGCCGCTGATCTAAGCTATTGTTTAAGGAAGCCGGACATGTCTTCTCCGAGGAGTGATCATCTGACTCTGAAACTGTCCGTCAGGAAACTTTCGCTATCTTTTTTGTACACCAGTTACATAGAAACAGTGTATGTAGATTCTTAGTTCATCCACAGTGAATCTATCTAAAAGCGCATACATATATAAATTAAATATACGCACAAGGACGTCATCAGTAGGCAAAAAGAGGAGGGTATTCGAAAGTTGCTGGTGTAATACATTTGCTGGTATTGTCAAAAATTAGATTCATGATCCACCAAGACAAAGAAATGTGAAAACTGTAGAGATTTACACACGGAGAAAATGGATTTGAGTTTTACGACATTTCAGTTAAACTTGATAAATCCTAGTTGTAGTAAGTGGTGACACCAGCGTTTATAAAACCGTAATTTCAGTTATTAATCACTCTTTACCTGCCGATGTGTGTATACATAAAATTTATATATAAATATTCATTAGAAACTCGAATTAATGTATAGGGAAAAATCGTTAACCTCGACACATTTTTTATCTCTCTATTCCTTCTGTTGTCCCTTTCTGTCGAAGAGCGTAGGCCCGGAACGTCAAAGTCTTTTCCATCTTCCCGAGTGTCAAACTAACACACCTTCTTGTTGTTCCCCTCACGTGTCCTCGTCTTTTGTACATTTTCTGCACATTTGAACCACACACACACACACACACACACACACACACACACACACACACACACACACACACACACACACACACACATACACACACAGAATGAATACATAGTTATAAAATGTCAAGGTAGGTACCATATGAGCACTCAAATATAATCCGGGTTCTCGTTAATATACTGTATAACTGACTGTGGGGAAAAATATGCAGTTGTACTATCTCCATAGTCATTGTAATTATCTCATACATATATACATACATACATACATACATGCATACGTATACACACACACACGCACACACGCACACACACACACACACACATACACACACACACACACACACACACATACACACATATATATATTAATATGTGTATCCTGCTTTATTTTTCATGTATGTAATTTTGTAATTATATATATTATCATTTTATTATATTTAAATGCACTAATATACACGCACACAAACACACTCTGATACACACACACGCACAACACATATAATGTAGCTTCGAATTAATCTAGCCCACAGTCTACTGAACAATTATATTAATCATAATATTTTTCTGATTTTGATGACCTCAGATTTCAAGTTTATAATCTTAGTTGGATTTTATGAAAAGAATCGTTCAAACCAGAGAGCCATTAGAAGAAGCAGCATTGGAGTTGTCGTTGAATGAATTCTGTCGGAATGAACAATTCATGGTCTATTGTGAATTGTTTTTAAGTCAGCTGCACTAAAATTAGTGATTTTAAGCAATGCAGCGATAAGAAAATTTCAATAGTTCTGAAGAAAACAAGTAGAAAAGAAATCACATTTGCTTCTCTTTTAGAACGTTGTGTTTCTATACAGTTGGATGATTTGGTCGTCGGTGTCAGGAACTTCAGAATTGTTGCTTTTGAAGAAAGAAAGCGTCGACCATGTTGTATAGATCTATTAGCGATATATCTTTTGTAAATACATTCGTTGAAATAGTTGTACCAATACAGTTAAATAAACATTTATTGTTGCAAAAACCGATAAAATGCAACGTTTTGGATTTTGCAAATAACATCTACGTTCTTTATTTTAACGTCAAAGAGTATATCAGTAAATTCTGATGCTTTATTTCATGTTGCTGCGAATAAGTCTTGCTTACAGTGTTGTCAACTTGGATCGGTGTAATATGGGGATGACTCCTAGTCTTATCCTTTGGAAATGTGGAAAAAATACAGGGACACCCTACAGTCGACTAGGGAATGTGTTGGTTTCCAAACCCGGGCGAGAAAACGTTTCCTTTCTAGAGAGAACCTCGCATTGGTGGATCGTACCCGCAGAACGTGGCTTGGTGTAACCCATGGTGATTTGCTTTGTGGGCTGAGATGTGGAGTAGTCAGAGCATTGAGGCCCGACGAGGAAAAGCAAGTCTGAGAAATCTGTGAGGAGGTCGAGAGTCTGCTTCACACGTCTGACTCACATATTGCCCAAAGAGGAATCACTATGTGAAGGAATCGCTTCACTCCTTTCAGGAGAAAAGGGTGAAGTCTCTCCCTCGGTGTTCTGAAGTTTTAGACTTTGATGGCACGCTTCCGACGGAGGGGCCAAAGGTGGTGTCTCGCTGGGCATCGTACATTGAGGAGTTGTATAAGGTAGTCCCACCTTGTACTGATCTGAATACCACGATACCTTCAGCACTGGAACCGACCAGCTCGTCAGCTGTGAGCTGCCGTCCCAAGACGAAGCTCGTGCAGCAGTAAATCAGCTGAAAAGCGGGAAGGCATCTGGTGTTAGTGGCAACCATGGGGAGAAGATCAAGAAAGGTAGGCTCGCTGCAGTCTTGTTCTTCGGCAGATCATCTGCTCAGTCTGGAGCTGCAGTATCGTACCACCTGACTGGAAAAGGAGCACAATTATTCCACTACGGTAAGGTAAAAGGTGACTGCCACGACTGTAACAGTTATAGCGCTGTTCACTCCTCTCAGTGCCCGGCAAGGTCTTTGCTAGGGTTATCTTGAACAGAGTGCAAAATCATCTGCTTGCGTCTCAGCGTCTTGCGTCTCAAAATCAATCTTTGTTCTCTGGAACATAAACGTTCTACCGTTCCCTTCCGCTCTCGTTTCCCCGCAGGTTAAACCATGAAAACAAAACACGCATACACACGTGCACACAAGTACATTTTACATTCATACATATGTACGTGTGGTGCTAGAAAGCGATAATACACCCTTATTAAAATGAAATAGCTAGATTAAGAGAAAATTTGCCTGTCATTATAGCATGTTATTCCTAAATAAAAGTATTGCTGTCTACTTTACACTCGCCCAGCTTATATAAAAATCGCTCGATGATCAGATCACTTTTGGAGGATTCAGTAACAGTTTTTATTGAAAGGAACTCCAGTTCTTCCCACGTTTAGCTTCCCTCTCCAAAACAAGCTCTTTGAAAACTGACATGAAATACAGTCACTTTGTCTATCCGTCCTTGTTGAAAGAATGCAACAGACTGAATCTCAAAACTGATTCAACAAGCTTGTCTGTCGTTCGAGAAAAGCCCTTCGACAGAGCTAAAAAAAAGGAATGTTTTTAAATATTTGATTTTTTTTCCTTTTCCCGAGATTTTATCGACACAGCATACGATTTTCCCTCAGCATACGATGAAGAAAGTGTTTATCGATGAAGAAGTGTTTATCAGTTTTCTCGTCTCCCCACAGCAGATGACTAAGTGATCTTATCAACACAGTAGCACCCTCGCTTCCCTGCGGTATTCAAACAACCAAATTTACGAACTTACAAAATGGCTTTTACCAACACAGACCGTATTAGATTCTTCGATCTCCGGTTTTATTTAATAATCGAGATCAGTATCACATACTTTATAAGTACTTCAGCAGCACCAAAAACTGAAGTCCATGGAATGACATATTTTTAAATGCTTCTATTCAGTTGTAGGGCATAGATGAGTCTGATAAGAATTGCATACTGACTCTGTTAATATGTGTGTTAAAAGATTTCAGAGTGAAGAATAACTATAACTTTTGATAATATCTAGTCATAAAGAAGAAACAGGAATAGTCATAAACTGAAACCATTCATATTGGAACAGTGGAATTGTTCAATAAGTTAGAGTAAAAAGGACAATTCAAAACATTGAAATAGATTTAACAAATAATTAAAACCTTTATAACAAATAATTTGTTAAAAATGAGTGTGAATATTGGAAAGTTGATAAAGCATAACATGAAGGTGATATACAGTAGTTTCTCGAACAGCGCTTTTGGAAGCTAATATCAAAGCATTAGCAATGAATATGACCTGAACTGAATGTACGATAAATCAAATCATATATGAGATGAACCAATGAGCGCACACTATGCAGTCACTCGAAACACAGAGAGAGAAAAAATGGAGCCAAATCTCCCACAAATGCATCCAATTTTTTTTTGAAAAAGAAGCTTAGATTTTATAACTTTATTACTATTCTTAAAATTATATAATTTAACAACTCAAAAGACAAACACAGTAAAACTATTGGAATATCCCGCTAAAATGCTTTAAGGCAACCCAGAACATTATTGGTGTTATTGTGGATGGTTGAGAAACTGAGGTGCTGGAACAGCCAAGCACCCACTTGACGAGTATTATTTGATAGTTTCAATGAAACGAAACGAAATAGTGACAAAACCTTCATTCTTAGAGGAGCGGTTTTTCGATTGTCTCGAAAGCCAAGATTGAATAATATAAATCGCTAGCAAATTACGATATTTCAAGATATGTTCCATTCAGCTACTGATACAGTAACCCCTACCTGTATCGCAGAATTTAAGATATTGGCAGTTATGTAGAGAGGTCACATGATCTCATTGTACCTCCTTCGCCAAGCATACATAATCCATACCTGATATAGGTCTTACGTTATTTAATGACTGTGTTACTTTTAAGAAACATTTTCGAATTATCTAAAGGAAAAATTCTCCTAGAAAGATTAAAAGAATGTTAAACGTTCATCTAGCTATCAGCTATTTGCTATGTACGGATGGCAACGCTTCTAGGTGTAGCTCCAGAAGGAATAATTGTGGAAGCTGGGATTGGTGGGAAAGTTAAAACATGAATGACGAGAGGGAAAGAAAACCGTGAATCAAGTTGGAATGAGGGCCTGCAACCATCTGTTCTACAGGCATAGTGAATGTTACAGTAAAGATAGAAGAGTCAAACCGCATGTACGTGAGCTGGTGGTTGCGTATATCTTTGTCACTGAGTCGGATCTTCTTCATTTGAATGCAATCTAGTCTATTTTTATATAAGTAGCAACAGCATCGTTCCAGGTATGTGAGCGGTACTACAACTTTTCAAAGGGACTAGTAATCTATTAGGGCTTATCTTCTTACTCTGAAGAGGAAATTTAACTTTTTAGATGCGATTTTTGTGATGCTGTAGATGTGAGGACTGTGAAAGATCATTGGATTTGAAGCCTAATGTCGTCAGCAATTGTCTGATAAAGACAATTTCATCTGATAAAGAATGGTATAAGACAGGATAAACTGGATACCTCAACAAAATCGTTGAATCTCCATCCCATATTATATAACTCTCTCACACATAAGTACAAACATGCACAGATGTGTACATAAAATAAACCTATCATGTCTTTTCTGATAACATTTTGGAGTAAAACTGTAGGAGATGGACTACGCATGTTGGTTACACTTTCTCACCTGAGAACCTTCACAGGGAGAAGAAAAGCTGGAGATTATCCCAAATAGTTTAATTGACAAATACCTCAGGTAATAAACATTTTTGTACCTAGTATATGCCTCTGATATTCTGTTTGCTTTCTGTCCCGCTTGCTTTTCTATTTAAATCTAATTAATCATTTCACTCGAGCAGAACTTTAGTATCTTTCTATGAAACAAAATACGCAACAGGTAAATTCTAAGTGTAACTTAAATATGTGTCATTTAGAGAAGTGAATGTTGCAGAGTACAGGAGATAAAAGGGGGATTGAAAGATATTACAACGAAAATGTTTTAAATTTCTTCCAATGGTATATTTTAAGGAATGCTGCTAAACAACATACGCAGAATTGCTACTGGTGAGCTGGCAGAATCGTTAGCATACCGGGCGAAATTCTTAGCGGTATTTCGTCCGTCTTTACTTTCTGAGTTCAAGTTCCACCGAAGTCGACTTCACCTTTCATCCTTCCAGGGTCGATAAAATAAGTACCAATTACGCACTGGGGTCGATCTAATCGTCTGGTCCCCTCCTACAAATTTCAGGCTTTGTGCCTATAGCAGAAAGGATTATATAAAGGACGAGATATACGCTATGCAATCAAATTCAGCCACTGTCGGTTATAATTATCATATTCACTACTTTTTGATATTTTATAAACAAATATTCTTAGACTTAATATCATGCTTACCACTCTCATGAATCTTTAATCAATCAATCAAAACCCATAGCCTTGGGAGGCTGTAGGCACACATCACGAGACAGAACCTCTTCCCTCCCCCTTTCCCAGTGATCAACCAGTCTCAAGTTCTCCAGTGTTTTCAGAGATCTCCTTGATACTTTACAAAAGACGCATAGAAAACCCATCGGGAGTTTGTCCATGCATTGTCCATCTTTCATATGAATATAAAAATAACGTTTTCATCAGTTAATACAAATCAATGTTGACTGAATATATACGCATTCATAATTTATGAAGTAATCCTTTGTAATATTATCCCCTTGGATATTTCATAACCCTGCAATAGAGCAAATGGTCGGATGGGACATTAATTTACTGAAATTGAATATCAGTACACTCTGTAGAAGTGTGCAGAGATGTTTTTGTCTTTTACTTCATGTGTTTCAGTTGAAAACACGTTCACTTGTACTCTTCTCTGTCATCGTTCTCTGAAGAATTAATTCTGCAGCTGCAAACAAGGTGATTAAAAACAAAACAAAAAACAAGAAACAATCGAATTTATTTTTGTGATAAGAATACATCAGATTAATGCTTCTGAAATCCCAAAGATAATCAATCGCTGTACATAATTGCTATCAATCGATACAATCAATCACTAGTTGTTTTTATTGTTATAGTAAATGATATTTATTGCAGTGGTAATGTAGTAATGTAGGGGTGGAATTGTGTGTTTGTGCGCGTGCGTGTGTCTGTGTGTCTGTGTGTCTGTGTGCCAGGTGGTGCTTGGGTAGGAGTGTTGAGTGTTGTCGAAATATTAGTGGTAAGTGAGTAGTAGTGTATCTTGATTTGATGATAGTGCTTTGCTAGTAGGTTTAGTGAGTGGGGAGTGGGTGGTTGCGGATGTGTGTTAGGATTTTTAAAGATAGCGTCGGGGAGAGAGGCGGGGGGGGGGAGGATGCTTCTGAAAAACAAATGGAATGATTTTCTTCCAGTAGAATAGAAACAAGTAAAAAATAGTTTTACAAATAAATAAATAAATAAATAAATAAATAAATATATAGATAAATAAATAAACAACAGAAACAACACCGGAAAACAAGTCACTGACGGAGCCTCTACGTGGTCACACGAACTGCAAGAAATGACAACCAAATCTCTCTCAAACTA
>NC_142942.1:34901505-34936505 GCF_046866305.1 Octopus bimaculoides
CTTATTTATTTATTTCTCCTATAAATATGTAAATGAGTGGAAACTTTACCGATGAGTGTGTTAAATAATAAGGCACTAATAGAGTATGACTCTCCCCAGACACAACAATGCACACACGCACGCACACACACACACACACACACACACACACACACACACACACACACACACACACACACACACACACACACACAGAGGATGCGGTGAATAAATTGTCATCTAAATTACACAAAAAGGAAAATAACACAGACTTCTTATTTTAGCAGATATATTTACCAAAATTACATAAAAATATTTCGAAATACTAGAGTAAGTTTATTCAATAAAATCGCCATTGGCTTCAACCATGGCCTCCAGATGACTTCGGAATCTCCTGCAACTCTTCTGGACGGTATCCTTGCTTAAGTTGCTGAATGCTGCCATAATCCTTGCCTTCAGTTCATCTTTGGTGTTACAAGGAGTTTTGTTGGTCTCCCGTTCGACTTCGCCTCACACATAATAATCAAGAGGGTTGCAGCCTGGGGAGTTATGTGGTCAGATGTTAGGGGTGATGTGGTCGCAGAAATTCTCTGATAGCCATGGCTGGGTTCTCCTGCTCGTGTGGCATGGTGCAGAGTCCTGTTGCCTGACATAGGCTCTTCCAGCATCCATCTTCTTCACCCAGGGCAACACTGCCTCCTTCAGTAACTGGATGTAGGCCCCCGTGTTGAGTCTGAGACCGTGTGGGAAGATGAATGGAGGCATAATGTCGCCATCACTAGTGATCACTCGAAACACCATGATGTTGACTGGATGTTTGATTTTTATCACTCTCGGTACATGACCTCAGAATGACACCCAAACACTCTGAAATGTTGGTACTGGAGCTTCCGGCGCAAATACCAAGCAGTACAGCATAGCATATCATTTCCAAATTTCTGGCAGAGCGAACTGCGTCATGGTACTGTTTTTCTCAGAGACGCTGCCCAGCTGACCCTACTATATTGTGTAGTCAACAAAATCAAAAACAAACAATGCACATACGCGAAATTAAAGATATAAAATGACGACTATATACCCATCGCGCCCTGTTATATATATATATATATATATATATATATATATATCATAAGGTTTTTAAACTTTTAAATTTTCATATTCAAAAGAGACAGAGACTTCAAATTCGATATATCGATTTATTCACCACTCTATGTTAACATATGTGTATACATATGTATGTGTGTGTATGTATATATGGATAGGTATACGGGTAAAGTGTATGTATGCATATGTATACGGGTAATATAGTATAGTAAAGAGAAATAAACAAAATAATTAATTAGTCTAGTGGAAATCCACAGGAGAGCAATAAAAATAGAAAATTAAGGAGTTATCTCCCCTATAATAACAAAGACGAAAGCTAACGATGCCCTAAGGACCTAATAATAGTTATGTATGTGTTTTTTCGTGTTTTGTTCGAAAGGTAACCACTCCTGAAGAAGTGCCAAACGTCTAAATCCAATGGACCAGTCACTGGATAAGTTTGGCACAGAAATGTTAACATAGAGTGGTGAATAAATCGATATATCGAATTTGAAGTCTCTGTCTCTTTTGAATATGAAAATTTAAAAGTTTAAAAACCTTATGATATAAATATAAACTGTGAGAACGACCCTTAAGGAATCTAATTAATGATCTCCTAAGGTAAGTTCTTATGCTATATTGGTAACGGTTGCTACATCCTCTGGGAAAATTATTATATATATATATATATATATATATATATATATATATATATATATATATATATATATAAAGCAATAAGAAAATGGAGGGTAATATGAGGTACTCATCAACTTGCAGACACTGTACTATGTTGATTAATCCGTTTATTTTATTGTGTGTAAGCTAGTTACCTAGCTTACAAGAGAGAAAACATGTCAAAAAGATGGGTCAGTTTCTCTCCAATATTTTGTAAATCCTTAAATATATGTATTTTAATACTTAAACTGTTTTTAACATTTTCTTATTATTATCAGAGAATGTATATTTATATTTTAATATTTTTGTGACAACCAGTCCTTAACACTACAGAGCTTATACAAAGCTTTATATTTTAAACATATTCTTCCTATTATTATCAAAGAATGTATATATGTATTTCAATACTTAAACTGTTTTTTAAACATTTTCTATTATTATGAAAGAATATATATGTGTATTTTTATATATGTATTTTAATACTTAAACTGTTTTTAACATTTTCTTATTATTATCAGAGAATGTATATATGTATTTTAATACTTTTGTGACAACCCGTACTTAACACTACAAAGCTTATATAAAGCTTTATATTTTACTTTTGACAATCTTTTTCTTAAAAAGTGAAACCGGTAAATTGAATAAACATCTTTAAAATTGCATTTTCAAACCTTCTTTCATATATATTTCCACTCGTGCGGTATCTTACAACTTTGCTTTGTTCTATATATATATATATATATATATATATATATATATATATATATAACGTACGAATATATGTATGGTAGAATATATTTTTGCGTGTGCGTATGTATTCATGTGCGTGTATGTATAACTTGTCGCTGACACATGACGAAAGGGGATCTATCTTTCTGTCCATTTCCTTCCTAAAGAAAAGACGTGCCTTTACCTGTCTCCTCTCATGGCTCGTCCTCCTAGCGTTCATAATAATTTTTCTATCGTCTTGGCTCTACAGCCATCACCGTTTGCTTTTACTGTCTTGTTCTCACTGTCCTGTTCTTGTTAACACTTTCACCCTCCGCAAAAAATCCCAAATTTTATTTAATTTGCTTTGCGGGAAGGACTGTTTTAACGAAGTCGCGTATTGTCCTTACCTTCGAAACGCGGAGTAGATGAAACAGAGACAACTGACGAAGGGGTATACTCTTTATTTTGCATGTCTCGTTTCTCTGTTTGTTTTTTTCGTTGTTCGAAAAAAAGTTCGTTTTCTATGTTTTCTTTTTTATGTTTTCGTTTCTCATTGTGTTTAACGTTTTTTTGATGTCCTGTACCCATATATGCAAGTATATATACATATATATCTAGGTTTGTACACATATGTATGTATATATGCATATATTTATATATTATTTATACTATATATATATATAATATATATATATATATATATATATATATATATATATATATATATATATGTACGTATGTATGCATGTATATATGAGTATATGAGCGCATTTGTGTGTTTGAAACTGTATCTACTTGAAAACCCATCTATGGATCAATGATACTGTCTATGGTTACGTCTTGTGTGACCAGCTGAGCATGTCTGATTCCTCTTTAATCTCTTCCTGACGATAAATTATATTCCAGGAAATTTCAAACTCGTTGCTCTACGTAGTTGTTATAGTGTCTTCTCTTGTAATAATTCTTTGCAGAATGAGGTCGTGCACAACATGAGTAGACATTCTTTCATTCTTTTATTCTTCAACTTGTTCTAGTCCTTGGACTGCGGTCATACTGGGGCACCTCCTTGAAGTATTTCAGTCGAACGAATCGTGTCCAGTAATTCTTTTTAAAGCCTGGTAATACTCTATCGGTTCCTTTTGTCGAACCGCTAGATACGGGGACGTAAACAAACCAACGCCGGTTCTCAAGCGGTAGTGGGGGACAAATGCGCGCGCGCACATACGCACGCACACATACACACGCATATACAGGATGGGTTTCTTTCGGTTTCCGTCTACCAAATCCACTCACAAGACTTTGGTTTTACCCGGAGCTATAGTTGAAGACGCTTACTGAAGGTGCCACGCGATGGGACTGAACCCGGAACTGTGAAGTTGGGAAGCAAACTTCCGTCACAGTCACGCCTGATCTTTTTTTTAATAAAGAAGTTCTTTAGTTGTAATGAATCTGAGGGACTGTAATGCAGTACGCTTTACGAAGTATTGCTTGTTCCTTTAGTAGAAACAGCTGTAAGCTTATGATGAATTTATTCGTGTTTGTTACTTTCCTTAACACACTTATATATATATATGTATATATATATACGTACCGGCATGCACATACACATATATAATTAACCAATATAAAATCACTATAAACTCAATCCGATGACAGTGTATAAATCCCGGCTTCAAATTTTGGCACAAGGCCAGTAAGTTCGGAGGAGTTGATAAAGCGATTGCATCGACCTCAGTGCTCAACTGGTGCTTATTTTATTGACCCCGAAAGGACGAAAAGTAAAATCGTCCTCGGCGGAATTTGAACTCAGAACGTAAAGACGACGAAATGCCGCTAAGCATTTTACCCGGCGTGCTAACGATTCTGCCAGCTCGGTGCCTAACACTATATAAATATCAATAATTATTCACACCAAATACATGATTGAATGTCAATAAAATAATTCCATTGAACTAAATATTTGTAAAATTATCAATAAAAAAAAAAAGCTTTACGATCACCGAGGAAGAATGTTTTGATTTCCAAACAACTCTCACAACAAATATTGAAAGTTTAAGTTATATGTCGGTGATGCGAGAAAAGGAAAAATAGTACATAAAGTTATAAGACCATGAAGTTGTTCAAGCATTGAAAGTTTATAAAAATACTGTCCTGTTTAGTAAACGTTGATCAGTGATTCTCAAAAATGAAGACTATTAAGTGGAAATAGAATGAGTTATTGACAATGTATAGTTCCTGCATAATATAATTAACAGTTAAGAAAATAGTAATCAGTTCTATTACTGGGACAATATTGAAGAAAGAAGCTATTCACGTACATCGATCCTAGTATATGACTGGTATTTTATCTTACCGACTCTGATAGGATGAAAGGCAAATTTGACTTCGGCAGAATTTGAACTACAAATTGTGAAGACCTACGAAATACTGCTAAGAATTTTGTCTGGCATGCTAACGGTTCTGCCAGCTCACCGCCTTAGTGAAGGAAATATTAATTTTAAATTTTGGCCCAAGGCTAGCAGTTTTGAAGGGAGGGCAAGTCGATTACATTGACCCCAGTACTTGTTTGGTATTTTATTTTATCGACCCGAAAGGATGAAAGAATGAAAGTTTACCTCGGCAGGATTTGAACCCAGACCGTAAAGGCCAGATGAAATGCCGCTAAACATTTTGCTCGTTGACTTGAAGTGAAGAAAATAATAAGAAAACAAAAAGAAAAAAATCCATAGTATTAGGTGTGATTGTTAAAATATAAACCTTTTAGTCGATTGAAAGTGGAAAGTGTACCACAGAATATGTGATTTGGTTATACGGAATTAGCTAAACACAGTGTTGCCGTTTTGAAAAAGGGATAAAGCAAATGAAATAATTAGAAAATCCAATACTGTGGAGAGATGAGAAGACTGATAAACAGTACATCTAGAGTTGTCCACAGACTGTCGAACAAATTTGCTTTACCGCCTCAGAATAAATATATAATTAAATAAAGCTCTCTGTTCGTAAGTTCCAAAATACGAAAATTCGTTTGTAGCACTAAACTAGCTTTGACGCAAACAAAGGAAGACCAGTAATAAGAAAATAGTTATCGATTTCTTTATCGTAAGGCTACAAATATGTATGGAAAAATACAGTCGATTAAATCGACTTCAGTGCATTAATAGTATTTATTTTATTGATCCTCGAAGGATGAAACGCGAAGTCGACCTTGGCGGAGTTGAATGCAGGATGAAAATGGACTTAGACAAATACTGCAAGATAATTTATCCGGCACTTTAAAGCTTCTGCACTTTTGTCAACTTCCCTCTTTCACTGCGAAGAAAATAAATATGTATAAAATGATTTTCAGGAGATTGTCTTAACTGCTTTTTGTCTACATATGATCACTCGATCTACTAGAAATAGCAACAAATCAACTTCATCGACTTAAACAAGCACAGTCATATTAACCAATGTTGTTTTTGAAGTAGAAAAACATTTGATAGTCACTGATGAAAGTCATAAGTTTATTAAATAAAAGATAATCTAGAGCTAAACCATATAATCGACAACAACTTAAAATGAAGGAAACCATTACGTAGTTGATTGATATGCTGGAAAAAGCAGTCAAATCACCTTCATATAACATCTGATTATTTAAAATAATATTTTGATGATGTAAACGCTGATATACATAAGAAAAATGGGGTGCTTAGAGCTGGAGTTTTCCATTAGAAATGGTCTGGATTTAAACTACACACACACACACACACACACACACACACACACACACACACACACACAGAGAAGCCACATCTAAGTCCTGAGTAGAATATACTTCATTGTTGAGGTTTAATAGGATTGAATCCTACCGCTGCTGTCACCAGTTAGTTTTGAAACCAGAACCACTTCCATCGGCCTTGTTTTTATTATCTCCAGATTTTAATTATTCATCTTGCTCCTTTTTTCTAATTTCTAAAGATTTAGGAGTCTTTGTCTGCTAATTGCAAGGATTATATGATATACTAAAATTTTGTTAACTTACTATATTACATATAGTACATGTAATAGAAAGCCCCTTATAGATCATTTAACTTGCTAGAAATAGCAATCAAATTTCCTGTCTCACAAAACACCATTTTAAGACTGCATTGGACAATGCAACATCCGATACGTAATGCCAAAAGAAAAAAAAAGTTGAGATGGCTATGGTTGGAAGCCAAGTTGGGAGTAAAAATAAGCAACTTGAAATACAATCACGTATGTTGTACAGTTTTATTACTGGAAAATATCACTTGTTCAGAGCAATTATTTTGTAATGATTATATTAAAGAGTGAAAAATGTTAATTGAGGGTATCTTAATGAAATTAAGGAATAATTGTGTTTAAGATTTGTGTAAGAAAATAAATGAATAAATAAAGCTAAGCTGGTGAGATCTTGAATAAACTGGATGATGATATGAATGTGAAAATAAATTTTATGAAGAAAACTAAAATGATATGGTTGTAAATATAAATGAGCTTGTCTCTGGAAATACTTAAAAATAGAAAAATTAACAAATACACCTCCAGCAAAGGACAGGCGGAGATAGCACATGACCTTAACAAACAAAAGTAAATTGAAAGCAATTGATATCATAGCTGCACCTTTAATTTTCATATGGAAACTGAATAAATGGAAAATAATAACATAAAAGTAGAAACAGCAACAGTAAAATTATTGGTAAATGACAGTAACAAAAACATGAATGTCATTATTACGAACTGTGATATCGTTAGCAACAACAGTAACGTTAAAAAATGACAGTAGCATAATTAACGATAACAACAACATTAACATTATTCACAGCACTAACATTTTGAATAATAGTAGAAGCATCCTTATTGGCAATAGCAACATTAGCGTCATTAAAAACAATATTTGTAACAGCGACAATAATATTTTTGCACCAGAAACAGAAATATTATAAGACACCTCAAAAGTATCAGTAATAACATTACAAGAAACTGTAACTAACATTGTTAGTAACACCAGAAATAACATAAATATTTATTTCTTTATTGCCCACAGAAGGATAAACATAGAGGGAATAAACAAGGACAGACAATCAGATTGAGTCGATTACATCGACCCCGGTGCGTAACTGGTACTTATTTAATCGACCCCGAAAGGATGAAAGGCAAATTCAACCTCAGCGGAATTTGAACTCAGAACGTAACGGCAGACGAAATACCTATTTCTTTACTGCCCACAAGGGGCTACACACAGAGGGGACAAACAAGGACAGACAAACGGATTAAGTCGATTATATCGACCCCAGTGCGTAACTGGTACTTAATTTATCGACCCCGAAAGGATGAAAGGCAAAGTCGACCTCGGCGGAATTTGAACTCAGACAATAAAGGGCTGGCAGAAATGCTGCTAAGTATTTTTGTCCGGTGTGTTAATGACTTTGCTAATTCGTCGCCTTAAATTGATTCTGTCAGCTCATCGCCTTAGTATCAGCAATAATGATATTATTTGCAACAACAACAACATAGTTAGAAACATCAACAGAAGCATTATTAACAGCAATGGGATTTGAAACTGAAAGAGAACACCAACATGGTCTTCAATGACGATATTATTAGCAAAGCAACAGTAACATTATTTGTAATAGTAATACTATTAGCAATAACAGCATTATTAGCAGCAGAAACATTATGCTATGTAATAAAAGATTTAGTTCATTTTTTTTTTTGTTCCTGGGTAGTTAATATTATTTCCTTATTGCGTATGTTCAAAATGTATAGAAAATGGCAATTATTCTCTTTCAACTTTGTTTTTCTGACTTAATTAATTACGTTTTGAAACTTATCTAATTTCAAGAACATTCCAAATTGATTCGATACCGTAGACTCGGAAGAGAATTTTCTCGAGAATTAAAAAAAAAAACTTACTGAAAATTTCTAGAACTTTCCAGTAATATAAATAAAAAGGCTTTCAATTTTGTTCTAGCTGCCTAAATGGATA
Organism: Octopus bimaculoides; assembly: GCF_046866305.1. NCBI lineage: Eukaryota > Metazoa > Mollusca > Cephalopoda > Octopoda > Octopodidae > Octopus > Octopus bimaculoides. Next base: position 34,909,946 of record NC_142942.1, read on the forward strand.
GGCCTATCCGCATTCATCTGAGATAATATGAAGACTGCAAGCATTTAGCAAATGCATTTCGTTGTTTGTGGCCAAATTATCAACTCAAGGCGGAAAAATTACTTTGTGGTAAAAATCTGCTAAAGTGTATGAGGCTTACAAAAATATACTTCTTTGCACGACAAACACTTGGCATCTCACTTCACCTGCGAGGAATGCAAAAATACTCCAGAAGGTAAAATGTACAAGTTTTGTTTGCTTGGATAGTGGAATTTTATATTTAAAAGATCTTTTTAAATATAAAATTGATAAAAAGTTTCTCAAGTATGTGATTCGAAATACAGTCTGTCCGCGTGACACCTCGGACAAGTGTTTTCTACTATTAGCCTTTGAGTAGATTTGGTACATGGAAACTGAAACAAATCCATCGTGTAAATACACGTGTGTGTGTGTGTGTATGTGCGCACGCGCACGTTTGTGCTTGTATTTGTAACAAAAATTAAGCTGACCAGCAAGCGCAATGGTACAAGAACGAAATCGTAATAAGATTAACAACAGTAATTGCAAACATGAAGAGTAACGTTATTAGCATCGAAAATAGTAAAATTATTTCTACTATAGGTTCAAGGCCTGAAATGTTTGGGAAGAGGCTAGTCGATTACATCATCCACCAGTGCCTAACTGGTACTTATTTTATCGACACCCAAAAGAATGAAAGGCAAAGTCAACCTCAGCAGAATTTGAACTCCGAACGTAAAGATGGACGAAATACTACTAGCGGCATTTTGTCCCTTTTTACGTTCTGAGTTAAAATTCTGCCGAGTTCGAGTTTACCTGCCTTTCATCATTTCGAGGTCAATAAAATAAGTACCTGTTGAGCACAGTAGTCGATGTAATCGACTTACCCAAATCCTGAAATGCTGACCTTGTGCCAAAATTTGCAGCCTATATTAACAGCAACACTATAATTAACAATTAAAGTTATATTATTGACAACGATTATAATATTATAACTAGTATCGGTAACAGTAAGATCATTAATAAAAACAACGTTAATATCATTAGCAACAACTACAGTAACATTAATGGAACTTGTAATAATATATAACAGAAACAACAACAAGAGATATATTATAAGCAAACTTTACATAGATATTACCAGCAACTGCAAAAGGAATATAATCTGCATATTAAAAGTTGCACCCTTAACTAATGTATCACAATTAGAGACAGTAATTAGTATCATAAGAAATAGCAAAAGTAGCATTCTTAGTAACAGTAGCCTGATTAGCAACAATCATTAATGTTTTAGCAGCAGTAATGGTAATATGTTTTAGTAAAAATCAACGTTAACAGCATTAACAACAACAATAGCATCAATATTAGAGCAGTAATAATACTATATTTAGTAACTGTATTATTGGCAACCATAGCAGTAACAGTATTGATTTCGATTTTTTGGCACAAGGCCAGCAATTTTGGAGCAGGAGGTAAGTCAATTGTATCGCCCCAGTACTCAGCTGGTACTTATTTTATCGACGACCTCGGTAGAATTTGAACTTAGAACTTAAGGACGGACGAAATACCGCTAAGCATTTTTCCTGGATTGCTAACGATTCTGCCTGCTCGCCGCCTATATAGTAGTAAATATATTAGCAACAGAAATTAACTGTAGAATTAACATTATTAGCAATAGAAAAAATAACATTAACGACATTAACAACAAGACAATTACAGCTAGAACGTATTAACGACGGAAACAGTAATATTAATAGTAATTGAAAATAACTAAGGTACCATTGTTAAGAATAGCATGACAACAGTAATGCATTGACAAAAAAAAATCAGAAAACTATTAGCAACTGTCATTATTAGTACCAGCTTCGGTAAAATTTTTAGAAACAGTAATAGCATCAATGACGTTGTATGCAGCAGCAAGTTGAACAGAGACAGCAACGGAGAGAGTAACTTTGTTATAAACAATGATATTAACAACAGTAACCAATATTAGCATCAGTAACAAGCAATATCATTAAGCAAGGACAGGAATATTTTGAGCATTTTGAAAATCATATTAGCAACAGTGACAATAACAGCAAAATATTAACAACAGTATCGTTAATACTACTGTTACTTGTATTGTCAGTATTGCTAATCCTGTTCACTATCTTTTTGCCAAATAACACCGGACAGCTAAAAAAAAAAAAAAAAAAAAAAAAAAAAATGTCATGCTATTTAAACTTTTTCAGCTGATTTAATGTAATTTTAAGGTGCTGAATCCGAATCTGTCATCAGTTTTCAGACAGCACATGTGGGTTTTTTTTAGTTATCCACAGCATCATATTTCCCAACCAATTGATAATATTGACAAAGTGGTAGGCTATTTGCTTTCGATTTTCATTCATATACTCATCACTGAAACAAAAATAAGTGCTGATAGAGGGAAATGTAGGCTACCTGTTAAATTGCCTCACAAGATGAGAATTTATTTTACTTTGTTATCGCTGTAATTATAGTAAAGTTCTCACAGTAGGCTATTGATATTAGGTTATAGTAAGCCACTCAGACTCCCTTTTCTTGATAGCTGCTAGTGCTGTTAAAACAAAGTACATCAAATAGGAGAGCCAGGTAATATGAAAAGTAGTTTAGTAGTAAGATTAGTTAACTGTAACTAATATTACAGCTATTGTTGCTAACTTTGTCCCTGCTTCTAATACAATCGCTCATGTTCTCATATATGCTTTTTGATGTCATTCTTGAGCATTTGAAAGTTCCACCTCGCTTTTGGCAGAGATCTTAATACTGGTGTAGTAGTTTCATTTCTTATAAGATCAGTTTATGTTTATCATTCAGGATGTCATCGAAGTCTTTGTGTTGGAAGAGGGGTCCTAATTTTTTGCCAAGGTACCATGTCAATGGCAACTTTGTGGAAGTAACAATAAAAAAGAACTGAAAAAAAAAATTAACTGCTATGTTGTATGTTGAACATGGGAACAATTTGTCAAACTCTTTATGAGTTAAGATGATGAATAATCCTCATCCATCAAATGTAAATTTTATATATGTAATTTCAGATCTAAAAACACATTTTCCTTGACATTTATGAAATATATTTTCTAAGACATTTTTCATTTTACATTCTTATTTTTTTTGTTTTTTCCAGTATAGAAATGTGATCGAATTTATTACGCGCACAGAGTATATATATATATATATATATATATATATATATGAATAATAGTAAGAGAAAGTAACATGGAAGGAGAGACTAAGATGCAGAGGTTTGCAAACTTTTGAGTTACATATATATATATATATATATATATACACACACAAATATACATTGTATGTGTGTGTATACGTATATATACTATTTATGGTTTATATATATATATATACATACATACACACACACACACACACACACACACACACACACACACACACACACACACATGTATGTATATATATATGAATTATCGTCAGAGAAAGTAACGGGGAAGGAGAGACATAGGTAGTAGATATAGATGCTTGCATACTTTTTAAGTTGGTTTCGACATCATATATAAAAGAATTACTTTATCAAAAATTTGTCATAGATTTTCTTTCTTATTCTATGACACTGAAGAATGTTGTATGTCTGAGACAGCTGTCACGTACCCAAAGTAATTATTATACTTTGTGTTGGTAACGATTGTTGCCACTATTTTGTGTTGCCATTATTAGTGTTGTATGGCAATAATGATGGTAGGACTAATTCTAAAAATGAAGGCCTCGTATTGAAACAAGGCTATTGAATAAACATAAACTTGCAAAACCTCTTACTGAAGTATATATTTTTTACTTGTTTCATTCATTAGATTGCGACCATGCTGGAGCACTGCCGTGAGGAACTTTGGGTCGAAATAAACGACTTCCAGTACTTATTTTCTTTTAAAGCGTGATGCTTATTCTATCGGTTCTTTTGCTGAACCGCTAAGTCACCGTGACGTAAACACACCAATATCGGTTGTCAGGCGACAAACACAAAGATTTATATATATATATATATGTATGTGTATGTGTGTGTGTGTGTGTTTGTGACGGGCTTCTTTCAGTCTCCGTCAACCAAATCCACTCACAAGGCTTTGGTCGGCCCGCGGCTTCAGTAGTAGACACTTGCCCAAAGCGGCACGCAGTGGGAGTGAACCCACTATCATGTGGTTGGGATGCAAACTTTTTACCACATAGCCACACCTGCTCCCCCCCCATATATATATATATATATATATATATATATATATATATATATATATATATATATATATATATATATATATATATATATATATATATATATATATATATATATATATATATATATATATATATATATATATATATATATATATATATATATATATATATATATATATATATATATATATATATATATATATATATATATATATATATATATATATATATATATATATGTATATATATATATATATATATATATATATATATATATATATATATATATATATTTCCGTGAGAGTTAGGGGTTGGGAAGCCAATCAACTAGTACCTATCTAATATACTGCTGGTAGTGTGCCCAATTATTAACACCCAAATGCTGGTTATTGCGTGGAAATTTCGCAATCTAGTGTCATATATGGGCGGGGGTAAAAAGTGGCTTACCCTTCAGTTATACGGCAAAAAATAAATGGAGGGGATGCAAAAATGACATATATCATCCAGTAGACATTTTATTATGTCTATTTATTCGAAAACAAAAGGGAGTATTCTAAGAATACATACACATGCAAAGACTGTGTGCTACACAAATATATACTAGTAATACATAAAAGAGTAAAAGATTAAAATATCAGTTCCTTATGGCTGTTTCTACCAAAAGGCCACGATATCCTCCATGCTAGCTCTATCTATTCACTGTTCTGTAGGAATGGGCAGATATACTTTGGATCTTGAGTGTGCCTCTTGGCTTCATCAGAGGGTCTAAATGGTTAGGAGAGCCGATACATACAAGAGTCAGTGACTAATAGGTAGAGTATATTTTTCTTATTGAAAAGGCATAAGAAGAATAGGAGCTAGACTTAGTGTGAGAGGAGTAAAATTTAGTAAAATAGATTAGGTATAGGAAAGAGAAATAAGTCACAGACTTCAAGTGTTGCCTTTCAAGATTCATGTTATTTTGTCCAGTGGTGGATAAGTAGATATATTCGTTCTAAGGATGAGTTTTTTAGGAAGGGTAAATTTAGGCAGTGGTTCTTAATTTGTTTACATATAAATACACGTTATGTTTGTTACTGGTGGATTTGAAAGTATGGCTGAAAGTATGGTCCGTGTTTCAGAGGTGGAAGTTTATATGTAGGATGTCGGTTGGTACTAAAGAGAGTATGGCACCAGGTGGTGACCAAAGTACGGTGTTTGTGTTCGTTATTTTTTTGATCAACAAGTCCCTGAATCCTTGTGTGCAGTGGTTATGGTCAGTTCTGCAACTTAATTGGTCAGCTATTTTTTTGAAAACTATGATGCAGTTCCGGTTCGTTGATGGTTAACAAATAATACAAAAACAAATCAGATAAATAAATAAGTAAATAGATAAATTAAAAAATAAATGGATAAAAAAAAAACCATGGCCACTATGGGCAAGTAGGAGAGCAAAATAACATTCAAACTAGATTAAATTAAATTAAATTAAATTAGATTAAATTTAGACAAGTAAATAAATAAATAAATGAGTATGTGAGTGAGTACGATAACTAAAATAATATGACTAAGGGGGTATGATTTTAAGGGACAGCATAAGAAAAAAAAATATTGCAAACGTATAAAAATAAAAATTTAAAATATATATCTATCTACCAGGGGAATCAGCTATATTGTTAATCATAATATAGGAGAAGGACAGAGGACTGATTTTTGTAGGAAGGCGAAATAAGGAGGATTATCTGACAAGGGACAACAAATGAATCTTGGAAGGCAACACTTGAAGTCTATGACTTATTATTCTTTCCTATACCTAATCCATTTTACTAAATTTAACTCCTCTCTCTCTCTCTCTCTCTCTCTCTCTCTCTCTCTCTCTCTCTCTCTCTCTCTCTCTATCTCTATCATGGACGGACGGTAGACCCATCGGCTCCGTAAGTTTTGCCTTTTTTGTTTCTAAAAAGTTTGTTTCTCAGTAATATTTTATATACAAAACCTGTGCAACAACTGACATATTCAGTTGTGCAACTTGTTTGCACGGGAAATCTGCCCTGTGTGGCGAATTCCCCATTTTTGTTAAATTTATTTTCGGCTTTCTTAGCCATTTTATTTTGAGAATGGCGATTCCAAGCCATGTGACGAACGCCGGTCTGTTTGGCCACTCGTACGCAATAACCTTTCCTACCCTGCCTTCCCCACAACTTCACGAAGGAGGGAACAAAGGAAGTAGCACAAAAACAGGTGCCAGTGTTAGCATGAACGCTAACACCGCCACTACCATCACCACCACCACCAACAACAACACCGTCTCAAAGGCTATGACCTCAAAGACAAACAACAACACCACCACCACAGCTTCGCCGTCAACTGCTACAACGGACACCTCCGCCACCACCACAGCCTCACCGTCAGCTACTACAACCGACGCCTCTGCCACCACTACAAACAGCACCACCACCAACACCACCACCACGAATTTTGCAGAAGCATTGAAGCAAAGAAAAACACTTCTACATTTCACACCGGAGCAGATCAAGCAGACCAAAGCCCTCTTAACAGAAAAGGGTTCAGGCCTACAACTAAACATACCACAAAACACCATAGAGAACACACGAAAGAGAACAATAATATACAAAATCCTAAATGCCAAAACGCGCAGGCCAGAGCAAGCACCCCAAGAACTTATTGAAATTTGTTTACGCCCGATTTGGGATTTCCAAATATATATAAACTGGTGGAATAAATATGCCACAATCCAAATTCGCTTCGACAGCGAAGCAAAAGCCAAAGAGCTGTCGACACTCACACTACAGTCGGACAAACTAATACTAATTCCGACCTACCTTGGGCAACGTGTGACCAAAGTTTCAATAAGGAATAACCCTCCTGAAATAGAGGCACAATGGCTTTTATCCGCCATTTGTTACCGTATGGAAGAGGACTTCAACATCCTCGAGTATGCCACTTACCAGGAACTAAAATGGTCCGGAAAAAGGATCGAAGTATTGCTCCAAATCAATGAGAGTCAAGTAAGCAACATCACACACCATATTGATATGCCAGACGGCCATATTCTCTATCTAGTGGTAGAAGGCAGGAGGCCTCGCTGCTACCTGTGTGGCAGAGAAGGGCACCTCCGAACTAACTGCCCAACAACAAAGAAAAATCAACAAGAGCAAGAACAACAACCACAAGGAAAGAGTACAAGGAAAAAGGAACCTTTACTACCCACACCACCATCAACACAGAAAACAAGCAATGAGACACACCCAAAAACACCAACAAACGAACGTAAAACAGCATCCGGAAAAACACCTACAACAACAAGAACTAAAGAAACAGTTAAACCAAAAGACAATACAAAAACTGATCCCACTTCCCACACATCACATACACCACAGCCAGAAAGTCAACAACCAACAACAACAAAACCAACAACACAACCACTTACACAAACAAACACAGATCCACACGACATGCCCCTGCCCCCTTCCGATTCCTCGGAACCTTCGTCGGAAGATGAAAGTAATGAGGACTGGCAAATAGCCCAGAAAGGAAGGAGGAAGAGGAGCAAGAAAAGAAAAGCAAACACAAACAAAGCAGGGAGATACACAACTCCCGAAAACACTCCAGACACCAACACAAGCACACACAACAACAACGCAAGCAACAAAACCCCAAAAGTAAGCACACACACAATGCTCACTGCCATCAACACAAAAAACTCAGAGTTGATGGAATACATCAACACAAAAACAAACATAACAAACGAAGACATAAAAACCAGCAACCACCCGTACACAACACCGCCAGAACACATCAAAATACTACACATTACACCAACCCTGCACCACACACTAAAATCTATTTTTCCAAAGGCAGTTGGCAAATGCCAAAAATACCTGGCGAAAAAACTGTACAAGGATCTCCTCGAAGAAAACCCGAAGGAGGAGACAAAAACTCTCGAAGGGTAAGTGACTCTCCTTAAAACTCTAACACTCACATTAGAATTATGCTCAAGATTGGTTGTGTAAATGCGCGTGGCTTGGGGTCTCCTTGGAAACAAGGGTACCTCCTAAACGACATAAAGTCACACAAACTAGAAATCATAGCCATAAGCGAGACCAGACTCCATGATTCGCGGGCCCTAACGTCCATGTTTGGCAGACAGTTTAACATTTATTTTTCTCCCTGTCTGCCGAGAATGGGCGGTAGTGGCACGGCGGTACTCTTTCGCAAGAGTCTGGATCTCGATGTAAAGACAGTATTCATAGACCCGGAGCGTAGATTGGTTGTTCTGGATGTCGATGGCAGCGATGGGTGTGCCTTTCGACTCATATCAGTATACGCACCACCTTTAACAGGTAGGTCGGATTTCTTTCGACGTCTAGAAGTATTCCTAGGAACGTCTCGTCCTTTACTTTTAGTGGAGGATTGGAATGCTACCTTGGACACGCATCTAGACTATGTGGGCAGAGATAGGAATAGACGGGGATGCAAATGCCTCAAAGACCTGCTCAGACGCTTTCAACTGTCTGACAGGTACCAACTCGACCATCCGAATGCGCCAATGTGGACATGGACAAACCGCATCGGGTCGTCGAGATCATATCTAGATAGAGTACTGTGTAGGAGAGTAGATAGAGATAGCATAGAGTGTCCACAATTTCACATAGTCAGCTACACGGATCACAAACTTGTGACGTGTACGCTACACTTAGATAAGACACATAGGCAGGGCCCCGGTTACTGGAAACTAAACGCGTCTTTCCCGTCGAGACAAGTTTTCAGAGACCGGATTAGCACGTTAGTAAAGAGGGCTTTGACGGGAGCCATCATCAATAACAAATGGTGGTTTGCCCTCAAGAGAGCAATAAAAGCAGAAGCGGTTAGGTATAGCAAAGCACTAGTCATAGACAGAAACAGAGTAGAGGGTGAACTAGTTAAGAAACTAGAAGAGGCAATTAGAAGTGGCATCGCATCCAACGTTTTGGCAGCGAGGTTGGCCCTAGACCAACACTTCAACGCCAAACATGAAGGGTGCGTTGTCAGGGCTAGGATGCGTGCTCTAAGGAACGAAGGTGTTGGAGCTGCGTGAGAGGCTCGGGTGGCGGAGGCGCAACAGGGCAACAGAGCCACCATTCGGTCTCTGGTGGACGAACAGGGACGCGAACTGCTCGAGCCAGGCAAAATGTGTGAGGCCTTTCAGCGGCACTTTACTCGACTGTTTGGGACGAGTGGCGAGCGAGAACGCAGGGTGGACTTCAGTGCCTACCTGCACAGCCTGCCACGACTCTCAACAAGAGAGGCGGAGTGCTGCGAAGGTGCCATCACGGCGGCGGAAGTGAGGGACGCGATGGCGGGATGCTCGAGGGACAAATCTCCGGGCTTGGATGGTCTTCCCTACGAGCTTTACAACTGTATGCCAGACTTGTTTGGAGACGTCTTGGTGGCGGTGTACTGCAACTGGCAGCAGAACGGGAGCATTCCCGGTTTTGTGAGCCGAGGAGCCGTAACGATGCTGAAGAAAGATCCAAACAAGGGGGACGTCATAGATAACTTTAGGCCCATCACTCTGCTCAATGCAGACATGAAAATTTTGGCCAAAGTGTTAGCCAAGCGGTTGGCGCTTGTCATCGAGAAACTGATCGGCAAGGCGCAAACGTGCGCCGTGCCGGGCAGGAGCATCCATGGCAACCTCCATCTGATGCGCTACATCATAGAGCGGGTAGTTAAGGAACCTGGCATGGGTGGGGCCCTGATCAATTTAGATCAATCGAAAGCTTTCGATAGGGTAGACCATCAATACTTGGAGGCTGTCCTCATGGCGGCCGGCTTCGGTCCCATTTTCCGCGGCTGGATGGCTGCCTTGTACAGGGGCATCCGTTCGGTAGTTCGCGTCAATGGGCACCTATCAAGACCATTCGACATTGCACGTTCGGTCCGTCAGGGATGCCCCCTCTCGTCGCGCCTGTACGTATTGACTCTCGATCCACTACTGCGGGAGCTGGCGACGCTGAGGGGCATCCCGCGAGAGTTGGGATGCGGGACGAGCGTGTCGGCATACGCGGACGACGTCACCGTCATAGAGTCTAGCCAAAAGCACATCGAGCTTGTCGGCGAGACACTGAAAGACTACGAAACGGTAACGGGAGCAAAAATCAACCGGGATAAGTCAGTGGGCTTGCGGCTCGGCACCTGGAGAAGCAAGCTCATGCCGTCAAGCAGCGCCTCTGTCGTGGGACGTTGGACTGACGGCCCGGTTGAGTTGCTCGGGGTCTGGTTTGGTCCAGACCTCCAAACGGAGAAGAACTGGGACGAGATAACGAGAAGGGTGGCCACTCTAGCCCGGCAATGGGCCGAAAGGAAGCTTTCCCTGAAAGGTCGGGCGGAGGTGGCGAACACGTACATCGCGTCCGTCATCTACTACCGCCTGACCGTCGTTCCTTGTCCCGACCCTACCATCACCAAACTGGAGCGCATCCTCTTCCGCTTCTTGTGGAAAGGAAGCGTTCCGATGGTTAGGCGATCCGTTTGCTGCCAAAACCCGTTAAAAGGAGGACTGGGCATGCCGTGGTTGATGATGCGCAGACACGCGCTGAGACTGCGACATCTCCGGCTCTACGTAGACAACAGTGAGCAGGTGTGGTCGCCGTTTGTGCGGCGCGCTTTCCCGCAGCTCGTCTCCATGACCGAACTGCAGTCGTGGATCAAGAAGAGGCCGAGGAAGGGCGAATGGCATCGCGAGTGTCGCGCTGCTCTTCGGCAACTCCAACAACCCGGGTCAACCTTGAGCGACTGCATCACAACTAACGCATTCTATAGTGGATTAGTGGAGGGAAGGTACGACGACGATCTCGGGGCGAACCTGGGTGTCGACGAGGAATACCTGACCCGCCTGTTTAAGACGACCTTCGGACCGGGACCTATGGACAACTTCCAGAGATCCCTGGCCTGGCAGTGCTATCGAGAAGCACTACCCGTTCGGGATAAGCTCTACAGGCATGGCTCGAGAAACACGGGGCCGACCTGTCCGAGATGCCGGCAGAGCGACGAAACCGTTCTGCACGCACTCGTACAGTGTCCCACCATTTCCGAGCTGTGGGCTTACGTCGAACAACTGCTATCGCGTGTGGGACGAGTCGGTCTATCAGCCGAGTCTATCGTGAATATTGTCGCGCCTCCTTCCTTTAAACGGGAAGGAAGAGCTATTTTCATCGTACTTGTGGCTATGGCGAAAGAATGTGTATGGTGGACGCGTCTGAAAGGTCTAGAGACAAAGACTTTCCTCTCTGGGCAATCTCTCATCAACTTCAAGTATCACCTGAAGAGGAAGGTGAGAGTAGAAAGGGAAGTCTTGTCTAGTGAATGCTTCAAAAAAAGATGGGTGAATGTAGCAAGGATGGCACGTGTGAACGACGGAGCCATCTTGAGCATAACCCTATGAACTAAAAAAAAAAAAAAAAAAAAATCCAAGAAAAAGAAAGAAAACAAAAAGGCAAAAGAGAGTCACTTACTGTTATAGTTTCTTCAATGAGAATATTGACCAAGGTTACCGTGGTCTTTTCCGTAGGCTTTTCTTTCCACGGCCAAACCTAAACTGTCCTCCCCTCCTTTTACACGAGAACATTACTGTGTGATACACGATCCCTATTGATCGGCCTTTTTTTTTTTTTTTTTGATCCCTTTTGATCGAACTACCCCCTTTTCCTTCCTACGATCCCTTTTGATCGACCCCCCTTTTTTTTCCTTCCCCCTCCCAAAAAGAAAAGCTCTACATTGTATTTGTCCCATCTTCGTTGAGCCCTGTGTGGCTAATAAAAGAAATGTATCTATCTATCTATCTATCTATCTATCTATATATATATATATATATATATATATATATATATACACATATATATATTATCCGTATTCGCTTGATAGTAGAAAAGAAAATGGAGAATTGAAAGTTAATAATTATTTATTAATAAAATGATACTTCATACTTCTTGCAGCTGCTTCAACTGTGATTGTTAAATAAATCACAAAATAATGGCTTAAATTTGCACAATTTCATCAAGGAAAAAGATTACATGTTGATCTCTTAGTTCATAATGGCAGACTAAGTAAATGGAATTATTTTTATTTATGTGTGTGCGTAAGGAATAACGGAATAGTTTGAATATAATAAGAAATAAAGTAAAATAAGATAAGTAATAAGGTAGAATAAAATAAAGTGATATAAAAAGTAAATACAATAAAAATAAAAACAAAAGGTATAAAATATCAAATAAATAAGATAAATAAAAAATAAAATAAATAAATAAATAAAAGTAAACAAAAAAGAAGAGGAATAGAATATACTCTATGTAGGGATCAGTGCCCATTGGTTGGAGAAATTTAAATTAGTTTACATGTGGTTAAGCGTTTTAGAAAATATCAAATCATAACGGTTTCACAATATATGTGTGTGTGTGTGAAATTGTATGGTAATAAAGGACTCACAGTAAATATCGCATGCATACGTATACACACATACATACATACATACACACACATACACGCTCGTATACACACATACATATACCTATATACACAAGCATATATACACACATATGCGCGTACATAGATGTATACATAAATGCACAGATACGCAAATACACGCACACAGGTATGTACATAAGGCATACAATCATACGCATATATATGCTTTATAATCTTCAATTCAGTAGTATATATTTATATTTAAGTGTGGTTTAATTAATGCTTCTATTAAATACATTTACATAAAATGATAAGCATAGGTGTTTATCTACATAGGTATTTATCATAACGATGAATATATTGTGTTTGTTTACATTCCGGATAGATCGAAATCTTGTGCATTACGTCATCATAAATGTAGTTTATAAAAAGAATTTCGGGATATTATCAATATATGGGAATTTAGTTCATCTATATTATTTAGTTCATAGGTATTGTTAATTATAGCTTTAAATTAATATTAACGTAAGATAATAGGCCAAAAATATATATTGTAAAATAAAAGTTATAAACATTCAGTTAGAGATAAATGTAGAAAGACTGTTGTGTTAGTTATAGATATGATTTTGTTACGTTATGTCATCTCAATTATGTTAATAGAAATAGTTATAATAGTTGAAAGGCGGTGAGCTATTAGAAGCGTTAGCACGCCGGGCGAAATGCTTAGCGGTATTTTGTCTGTCGTCACGTTCTGAGTTCAAATTCCGCCGAGGTTGACTTTGCCTTTCATCCTTTCGGGGTCGATAAATTAAGTACCAGTTACGCACTGGGGTCGATGTAATCGAATTAATACCTTTGTCTGTCCTTGTTTGTCCCCTCTATGTTTAGCCCCTTGTGGGCAATAAAGAAATAAGAAATAGTTATAATATTTAATCAATACATGATGATTAAGTTAATCTAAGAAAAATATTTAATAATTATTATTAACTATTGTTTAGGATATTGTTAGAATTTTAGTTGTTAATTTAAGGTAATAAAGTCGAATATATCATGTATCAAAAGTGATGTAATCAATAGTAGTTATCTCAATTATTGTTTATACATATAATTACGAGACATTTTCAATAACTCTATTCTGTTATATCAATAAGTAATATGTCTCCTAAATGTTAGGGGATATCATATGAATAGTATATTATATAGTTTAATTTTACCCTATGCTATGAATATAAAGTTTAAATATACTTAGAGAAAACATATTTCGCCGAATGAAGGCAAGTTATATTTTTTCTCTTTTTAAGTTAAGTAAATTTTTTCTAGATGCTTCTCTCACAACTCACATCTTTTGCTGGAGATTTTATATGATTGTACAAAACTCACAAATTCCCATTTACTAATAAATTAAATGTTATTATCCTTCAATTCCCATTTAATATTAAATTCAATATTATTATCCTTCAATTCCCATATGAACTTACTTAATCCAGTAGAATTCATTTTTTTGTCTATTTTTAAAGCTCTGTAAGTGGTTAGCCACTCTAATCTTAATTCTATTTTCTGTTGACCCGATATAATAGAATTTCTTTACTTGAGATTCTATAGCTTCCTTACACAAATTTAAAAATTCACAATTAATTTTAACTTTAGTTAAAATTAATTGTAAATTTTATGTATGTTATTCGAAGTATTACTAGGAATATAGTTTATGGGTTATTTTCCTTCTACTATTACATTATTTATGACCGTTAACATTTCTATTTAGGTTGGGGTGGGTGGGTTAAGTTGTTTCTGTAAAAACTATCTAATTTTTTTGTTAATAGATGATAAACATGTATATATGTATGTATATATATATATGTGTGTGTATATATATGTATATGTTTATATATATTATATGTATATATATATATATATATGAATATATATATATATATGAATATATATATATATATATATATATATGCATATATATATATATATATATGAATATATATATATATATATATATATATATATATATATATATATATATATATATATATATGCATATATATGTATATATATATATGAATATATGTATATATATATATGAATATATATATATATATATATATATGTATGTATATATATGTATGTATATATATGTATATATGTATGTATATATATGCATGCATATATATATACACACACAGGAGTACATGCGTATAAATGCTTATATACATATATAATGAGATAAGTAATGATAGACACACATACTTATATGTATACAAATATATATATAAGTATATATATTAATTATATACATAAATGCATATATACATAGATACATACACATATATATATATATATATTTATATGTATGTCTGTATATATGTATTTAGGTGTATAATTAATATATATATACTTATATTTATAAGTATATATATATTAATTATATACATAAATACATATATACATACATACATACACACACACACACACACACACACACACACACACACACACACACACACACACACACACACACACATATATATATATATATATATATATATTATGTGTGTGCGTATGTATTTTACTTAAGATTTCAAGTAAATATTCTCCTTCAAATTTTCCACAAGTTCAATCAAATTGTCTTTAAAGAACCAAAAAGAAACACAACTAAATATGATAATATCAGCGACGTGGAAAACAGACATAACATAATAATATCTTTCAACAATTATCGATTTGTCAGCATGTTTTCAGCTGCTGTTATCACTGTCATAACATTTGATATTTTAAATACAGAACTACATAGCTTCACATATGTTGTGATCTCAGTCTGCTGAATAGAAAATCGGAAAAGAAAGACAGTGGCGGGGCTATCTTGGTCTGATTGATATCAGATGTGATATATAAAATATTCTTATAGGAAACATTGACAACGATAAATCACTTCTAAAGCTTACACTCTATAACTACATTGGATTCAATGATTATACGTGGTTGTAGTCAAACTCATGCAGATACACATATACACTCCATAAACATACATACATGCATACATACACATGAATACATACATACATACATACATACATACAAGAAAAACTGTGTATAGTTGTGGAAATTAGCTGCCCAACGGATATTAACATAGAGCTAAAAATCAATCAAAAAGAAAATATCTACGCTGAACACTTAAGAAATCTAGGGTTATACTATCTAGATTACAAGTTCAGGTTTATACCTGTAATTATTGGGCCACTGAGATATGTAACACACTGCCTAAATACCAATCTTGAGAAATTAGGCTTCTCAAGACCAGAAAGGAGAAAGCTGATTCGAAGGTTACAGATCAAAGCCATCACTGGAACTGTAAAAAGTTGAAAAACTTTCCAGAAGTTTGTCATTTAACTACATACAAGTATATATATATATATATATATATATATATATATGTATATGTATATAATATTAGGATAAAGACTTTATCAGAATTTATCAAGTAGTTAGCATGAAAAATCCTCATAGGGAAAAAAACCCATAATTTTTTTCCTTAAATATATATATATATATATATATATATATATATATATATATATATATAGTTGCATGTCTAGACATGCAACTACATGCATGAGAATACATACATAAAACAAAATATACAAATCTGCACATGAATTGACTCCAAATACTGCACATATACACGCATACATGCAAAAATACCCGGTTGACGTTGTTGATATTCCAATGAAGGAGTCTTGGATTTTGATTAGAAACCGGCTCTTCCTCTATTGGCAAGAAATCTTGAAATAAAACTGAATGATGACACATATATTACACATGTATTATACACACATACATGTATTATAGACGCATACATACATACACATATGTCATATCAAAGTTGACAGTAGACTCCATATCTTGCAATAAGTCCCTTGTTCAGTGGTTTGCTGTTTTCATGTAGTATCTGAGAACACACACACACACACACTTATTGATATACACGCATTTATAAACAAGCGTACAATCTAAAGATATACAAAGGATTAATGAAAGAATGCTGTACAAGTTAAATAGGAACCTGAAATGCTGATTTAGTTAATATTCCTTACAAAACACCACCGTTTTATCGAGTCCTTCCCATTTGTCAAAGTTAAGTCAACGATAGTTAGCTATATTATATTGGGTTCAAATTCAGACACAAGGTGTGTGTGTGAGCCGATTACATCCACCCCAGTGCTCAACTGGTATTTATTTTATCGATCCCGAAAAGATGAAAGACAAAGTCGACCTTGGCGGAATTTGAACTCAGAACGTAAAGACGGACAAAATGCTGCTAAGTATTAGGCCTCGGCGTGCTAACGATTCTGCCAGCTCGCCGCCTTTTAGCTAGATAATATTAGTGATAGTGATATCAGCACAAAGATCAAGGAGTCTCTCTCCAGATCGAGTCGCTACTTCCTCGGGTTGAGAAACCACAGCTCTGGTACTACGGGCACGTGATTAGAATGTTGAAGGGAAGAATCACAAGACAGATTCTTCAAGCTGAGCCAATCAACAGGAGATCTAGGGGAAGACCAATAATGAGATGGCTGGATAATATCGATAAGCGCAGGCATGACTGTGTGGTAAGAAGCTTGCTTCCCAACCACATGGTTCCGGGTTAAGTCCCACTGCGTCGCACCTTGGACAAGTGTCTTTTACTATAGCTTCGGGCCAACCAAAGCCTTGTGAGTGAATTTAGTAGTGAATATATATACGACTAGCTTCTTTCAGTTTCCATATATATATATATATATATATATATATATATGCGTATGTATGTACGTATGTGTGTGTGTTTGTATGTATATGCGTGTGTGTGTGAGTTTGTGTCTATGTTTGTCCACCACTTGACAACCGGTGTTGGTGTGTTTACGTGCTCGTAACTTAGCGGTTCGGTAAAAGAAACCGATAGAATAAATACTAGGCTTTAACAAAGTAAGCCCTGGGTCGATTTGTTCAACTAAAACCCTTCAAGTTGATGCTCCAGCATGGCCACAGTCAAACGACTGAAACAAGTAATAGATAAAAAGATAAAATACAGTCTCAGTTGGTTATGCTTGGGAATCCAGCCAGAAAGTGTAATGACGTTTGCTTCCGATAAGACCATATGGAGGAGGTGTCTGTGAACTCTACGCTTAAGACCTTCCCTGGAATAGAAGGCGGAGGAGATGGATGGATGGAACAAATATTTCAATGATCTAACAGGAACATTTCTTCGTTTTTAGAGTATAGCAATTTGTTAATTAAAATAGGAAGATTTTACACAGCAACAATATATTAAAAAATACATCGATATATCCTAAAAGGATTAGCCATGTCTGCAGACACAGTTTCATAAGCTGGTAATTTCTCTGTGAACAGTCGAATCTTTGTCTATTGATAATCTAACAAAACTAAAAAATAGTCAGATCGATTCCAACTTCTTACAGAAACAAAAAAAGCATATGATGTAATTATAGAATAAATAGACACTATATATATATATATATATATATATATATATATATATATATATATATATATATATATTGCACACACACACACACACTCGCACACACACACACTCGCACACACACACACTCGCACACACACACACTCGCACACACACACACTCGCACACACACGCGCACGCACACACATATATACGCATATATGCATAGCGTTGCAAATTTTGGAATAAGACAGCAAAAAAGAAAAGCCTGAGAAATGTCTATATAAGAACAACACATTCGATAATATAATGAATAACGACGCTCCTGAAGAAGTGAAATCACTAACATATTTAGAAAAGTCGTCTGCGTAAGAAAACTGAATATTAATTCAGTAAAAGATAGATTTGTAAATGAATCATGTCTATCAATTAGTATTTAAAACATATTTGGCGAAGTGAATGAGTGTGGAATTTGATAAACTAATCTGTCATCTGCGATATTAAAAAGACAGTGTATCGCATAAAGCGTTCACAGCGTCAATGTAGATCATGTGTAATAAAATAGGAAAGATAAAAAGCTTAGCGTATTAGAGAAAAATTAAGTGGACACTGAAATAGATATAACGAAGAGGTACCATGTATATTATTATTCTAACATCTGATATACGGTAGGCAGATTAGTACAGGGTGCAGCCAAAAACATCCTCCAGCATTTTAGAGGCTGACACATTTCAACAGAAAACGCACAGTATGCACTTCGACCCAAGTATTTAACTGGAACTCATTTTATCGACTCCGAAAGGATGAAAAGCAAAGTCGACCTTGGCTGAATTTGAACTCAGAACGTGCAGACGGACAAAATGCTGCTAAGCATTTTGTCCGTTATACTAACAATTCTGCCAGCTTGCCGCCAAGAAACGGTAAAATATTAGCTGCATGAAGACACTGTTATGAATCGAACAACAACAATGGGAGTTTTCCTTTGGCATACCCAATAGTAACTATATAGTAATTATATGTAAGTCTAAAAATGACACCACACTATGACAGTTTACCGTATCCATATATTGGGTAAAGTTAAAATTCTCTGTACCAAATGTACTTTTCTTGTGCCAATAAGGTGAAGATTTCTACACTAATAATAATAGTAATATTACTGATAATAAAAGTAGCCTTTATAGTAATACATATACGTGTTTAATAAATCAGTTTTATAATTACTGTGTTATATTTATGGTACCGACCTCAATATAACACAACTGCAGTGCTACTATAGGCTATAACAGTCATTAATGGCGAGGGAAATTAAGAAACTTAAGTACTCAAAAATATATAGAAACAATCACAAGGCCACTTAAGTACAGAGATGTTAACTGAGTCAAGCGACTATGGCACCATACAAAACTCCCTTAAAATGAGTGAAACATTAAATAGACTGCGAATGTAAAAAGATAATTTCAAATACTACGTGTGTGGCATGAAGCAATATGACAGGAAACAGGTAAATATGCGAAATCCACTTCCAGTCCCAAATTGAATTCAGTCAACGTTTACGTCACCAGGAAGATACAAGCAATACAAATATAAACCATATACATAAGCAGCTTCAATAAATATGTAAAAAATGTTCAACGCGTAAGAACTAAATCTTATAGATTGGATATCTTCATATATTTATTGAATACTGGACAGATTTGGTGAACAAGAAAGATTTGCTAACAAAAAGCGAGATTAATGAACAAGAGAGATTTGTGAACAATGGAGTGGATGACGGATTTGACATTCACCACCAAATAACTAACAAGTAAAAAGTAGGGAATTACATACACCGGATGTTGTGTGAACACTATAGAATGCCAGCAGAAAAAAGTTGATATAAACATACCTCAGAAAGGACATCAGGAAATGGCAAAGCAGTGATACTCTGAGAAATGCCAATACACGCAGATATAACCCAAATCCCAGCATTTACGAATATCTTACAACTTACAGAAAATAGCACTGCTAGGTACCGCGCACATCCGACGTAGAACACTTTCAATACAACAAAAACAACAACCCCAAAACAAACCACAGCGCATACTTAAGGCACACAGAGATGCACTTGAAAATGCAGTGAAAGCACGCAATAAAAACTAAGACTATTGAATAATAATAAAAATAATAATAATAATAATAATAATAATAATAATAATAATAATAATAATAATTATAATGATAATAATAATAATAATAATAATAATAATAATAATAATAATAATAATTATAATGATAATAATAATAATAATAATAATAATAATAATAATAATAATAATAATAATAATAATCTTTTCTACTGTAGGAATAAGGCCTAAAATTTGGGGGGAGGGGTACAGTCGATTAGATCGACGCCAGTACGCAACCGGTACTTAATTTACCAACCCCGAAAGGATGAAAGGCAAAGTCGACCTCAGCGGAATGTGAACTCAGAACGCAAGGAGTTCAAACTCCGCCGAGATCGACGTTGCCTTTCATCCTTTCGGAGTCGATAAATAATAATAATAATAATAATAATAATGATAATAATAATAATAATAATAATAATAATAATAATAATAATAATAATAATAATAATAATAATAAGACGAAAACAATACCTATTGTCATAGGTGCCCTGGGAATGACAGCGAAACGGGCTGATTACTACCTAGCTCAGATACCAGGAAACCCCAAAATGGCTGAAGTTCAAAAGATAGTGCTCATGGGAACTGCCCATATCCTACGTAAAATACTGTCTATGTGATCTCAAATTTTAAAGCAAACACATAATTTTCTTATGGTTTCTTAAACATTCACTTGAACAAAACTGTACAAATCCAAATATATGGTACCCTAGGCATAACACCTACATGAACTTCTAACTTGTTGTCTCTTGAGGTCTCTAGGTGAGACTTGGATCCAACTTGTACAAATGCAAAACAAAAGTCAAACATAAAATAACAATAATAATAATAGTAATGATAATGATAATAATTTCATTTATTTGCCAGCAGGACGAAGGATGAGGGGGACAATACAAGGACAGATATAAAGTGTGATTTATATATAATGAAATAAAATAATTTAAAAAAAAAAATGGAAGTATAATGTAAGGGACATATACATAGTATACAAAGGTTTAAAAAAGGTGAAGAGGAGGATAGAGATGTAGCCCTTCTGATACAGGATGACCTCTAGAGATTATCGATGAACCCAACTGTCCGAGATTTCCCTGAACACCAAGAGCAAGTTCCCTCTCCAATTCCTTCTCTCCGGCTTACAAGTCTACACATAGAGAGGTAATAGCCATCTTGCCATTCTCGCAACTTCCACCCGCCATTGAATAAACTCACTCGAGGATAGCACTTCCCTCTCCACCCCTCAATTTCAGTTTCAAGTGAAACTAGAAGTCAATGAGAGCTCTACTAAAGAGGAATGTATCTGTCCTCATGCCTTTCAGTCTTGTCCACCAAACAATCTCTTTCGCCACAGGCAAAGGAAAACTACCTTGATTGTACAATTGAAAGCGGGCGGCGGGACAAATAATGATAATAATAATAATAATAATAATAATAATAATAATAATAATAATAACAACAACAATAATAATAATAGTAATAATAGTAATAATAATAATAATAATAATAATAATAATAGTAGTGAGACTGCTAAGAAAAAAAAAACGATGTATTTTATATGTATGTATTTCATTAAGTAGCTTGATTATAATTTTCCAGTGTCCCTTTGTTTTATCAATACCCGTACGTCATTATATTACTTCAGTAAACCTGAAATTTTCATGTTTTTCATGAATTCTCTGTTAATTGGTACGAGCAAAAATAACTTTGTTATACTGATGAGAATATTAGTCTTTTAATTACTATACATCTCTCTCATTTTCACCTTATACATATGTCTATGTATAGGTGTGTGTATGTTTTATTGAGACCAGTCCAGTAGCTTATTACTCTGGAGTTTCCACAGCGTGCCGTTGCTTCTCTAGAACACCCTGTATATAACTGTATATAACTAGAAGCCTTATTAGCGCAACAATAATTTCGACTTCGTTCTTGCACTATTCCTTAGTAGGTGTGGGACGATGTAATGACATCAGATGCAACACACAATGTAGGGAGCCTCATCGGTTGACGTAACGTGCTTCAAAAGTTATAAGATTTCCATTTCGTTTTCGCTTCAAGATTATATGCTGTTGGTGATTTGCTAGCAGCTCAGACACATGTTGGTGAAGTGAGGAAATTGTGGTCAGGAAGTGGTTGATAAAAAAGTAAAGAAAATGAAAAAATAAGGAACTTAAGGTAAATGGGGTAGTGGTGGTTATATAGTGATTGCTAAAAAAGATACAAAGAATGTAATATAAATGGGAGCGGGATGTGTGTTTATGGCATTGGATTGAACCCCTATAGCGTGTGGAGACCTTTTTTGGCTGGCTATGGCAGTCAAGCACGAAGCCGAAACAATTATGCTTCCGTATCAATCATTAAAAATATATTTAACGTGTACCTGGGAATTCTCATTCAAACTACATAATACGCAGAATTGTCGCATTAATACAGTAAGGTGTTTTGAGGGAGATTTGGCTGCTATTTCTACCAGGTCTACCTACCATGTAGAGGTCTGAACTTAATTTTCATTCACAGATTTGCATTTCAAACATTTAACATAATCTTTTCCATAAATCAACTATCGTAACATTTTTTTACCATGGCCTCACATTTTCTATGTATGTGTGTGTACCTTAAAAGACGTAATTAGACAGAGGTCCAATAGAATAGTTCTCATAAACAGACTACCTAGAAATTCTTTCTTCACAACTTCTGAAGCTGTTTCTTGCGAAGATATTTTGGAAAGACTTCCGCCCTCCCCCCATTTTCTCTACTTATTCCATACTTCTTCACTTAACTTTTATCTTCACGTTTCTTATATTAGATACGTCTGCTATTAATTCTTACATACAATTTCCCCGAACTCCTGAAGCCATTTTCTGACAGGGGTGGTGGTGAAATCTTCATACAGCTAGAGGCTCCAATCGAAACAGGGACCCGAAATGATAAGGTTGAGAAACGCTGTTACAGATTATGCCTAACCGAAAACGATCACAGCCACATCATCCAAAAAGACCGAGTGAAACCGGGTTTAGCTGCTAGTATATATATAAATACAACTTAAGAGCCTGCAGGTACTTGCTGCATAAATACCAGTAGCGAGATTTTTCATCATGTCTGTATTTTACAAAATACGTCTTAGTGAGAATTAGAAATAAACCACTGGATAACTCATTCAAGCTTTGGTTTGTGTAATTTTTGATACTCACAAAACACTAGTTATATTTCCTGTACATTTAATTATATCCCGTTGATTGGTTTGTTTGTGTTTGTCTAAATACACATGCTTATTTAAACATAGATTTCCTTGAACGCAGTTACTAAGTCGTCTCATTGATTTTATCTGCCCGATAAGTGGAGAAATAATTTGTATCTCGGCCGGAAATCTCTGGGTAGCTGTATCTTGCAAGGCTTTTTGTGTTTTTTGTTATAATAACATTTTTAGTTTCTTAAATGACCGAATGCTATGCAACTTGTTGAACTTCATATCACACACACGCACGCACGCACGCACACACACACACACACACACACTCACACACACACACACACACACACACACACACACACACACACACACACACACACACACACACACACACACACACACACACACACACACACGTACACATATATTGGCATACACTAAACATATAGAATAAAATTTATAAATAAATATGTACGTAGAGAAAATTGTAGATATAATGCATAAGATATAAAAGTTACATATAAACAATAAGGATGAGGTACAAATAGTTATTTGCATTTCTAAAATAAGAATGATATGCATTAAGATAATTATGCTTCAGTGTAGAAAAACTTATTAGGGTAGAGTAAAATATTTATGACATCGCTAACAAACGGATGATATGGATGTATGTTTATTTAAAATTCACTTAAAAATCATTGAAAGTGACTGATGCTTACGTTTAAAACTATTCAATAAAACTTATACATGCATGTAAGTAGAAAAACTCATTAATGCATCGTAAAATAAACCTCACAATCTTAGCTGACATGTAGGATATTCCGCGCTTTTTTTCGGTAAACAAGAATACAACCTATACAACAAATTTATTTACATACGACAAATTTACACACACACACACACACACACACACACACACACGTGCACCAGCATGACCGCAGCCACTTGGCTGAAACACATAAATAAATATATATATATATATATATATATATATATATATATATATATATATATATATATATATATATATATATATATAACATATATATATATATATAACATATATATATAAAGGCGGTGCTCCAGCATGGCCGCAGTCAAATGACTGAAACAAGTTAAAGAATTAAAGAAAAAGAATATATATATATATATATATATATATATATATATATATATATATATATATATATATATATATATATATATATATATATATATATGGGTACAGGACGTCACAGATAGTTGCGGATATAAACCCATATGTACATATGCATGTATATTTGGATTTAATACTGACAATTTTCCACTCACTCGTCATTTGCTTCAGCCTTTCAAGGACCAACCATTTTTATTAATGAAAAACGTTAAATTCAGGAAAACAAATAAGAGCTTCTAGAGGAAGTTAGGCATCAAACATCAGGAAATTAAAATGTCAAAGAAGTTATTCATGATACCGGACAAAATATAAAAAGAAATGCCTTTAGGAAGTTTACAACAATACTTAACAACAATTCGTATCAATCTTCGTCATCAATACTTATATGAAATCAAATTTGAGCACCGACAACAATATGAGTACTCGAAGCCAGGAAATTATCACAGAATTCTATATGCATAGCTTAGCAGAATCATTCATACTTAAGGATCCATATTTTAAATTTAAGGGGCATAAAGCTAATTTTGAACGGAAACCTATCCGATTTATAAACCATAGGAAAACTGATACAGGTGTTTTCAATAAGCGTATGTTATTTCTCTCCTATCTCTAAACCATTGCTCACTATTGACAAAAATTTTCCTAGAACAATTCCAAATATCAATACAAAATGCAAATTAAATTATATACTAGGAAAATTATGCAGCATTATGATAAATCCACTAGAAAAAGAACTGTCTAACACACACTTCGATGTCAGTCTAAGTATGGACGATTCCACTGAAATTAGCAACCTCATAGAGCGATACTCACTATCTTGAAAAGGGCCTTTACAGAGCTGAGAATTTTCTTTTGTTCAATAAAATTAACTCACAAACGAACAAATTTAGGAAAACTTACACTCATTATCAAAAAAATTATGGGTTATAGATAGTTACTAATACTGAACTTACTAATATTTTCTTGGATGCTACTTTTAATCTAAACAAATCTTTGAACTACACATACTATCGATCAACCAAAACTTTAAACTACATACAGAAATGATCAAACCACACTAAGAATGTCATTACTAATTAAGTTTAAAACATCTCAAAATTATTCAAGTTTTCTAACAAACAATGTTTTACAAATTTTCCTAAACACACAAAGACTATCTCATTAAAATGGGTTCAAAGAAAAATGTACAAAGAAAGACAGCCTAGAAAAACAGAAAAGACAAATTGTTTGCCCTTTTAAATTTAGCCGTAGCCTTACCGATAACATGAATTTCGTGTTTTTACTCAAAAAGCACTTCAACTTGCAACACAAGTATTAGAAAATATTCAGTAAAACATTATTAAAATCTCTAACTCGACTACACCAAAATTTGCACTGTCTCTTGCTTCAAGCGACTTATTAAGTTAATCCAATTCACAAGTAATACAGCTGCAATTCTACGACCTTAAACAATTACTCCTACACGCTAATTATCTTGCTAAGGGCAAATTATACCACTGCACTGTACCAATGAATAACTCAACTAGAGATATATACTGCGATCTCATCCAAATGCTGTTCAATCAGCATACAGACATTTTTATAAACGAACACAGAATTAAAGACAGTTACATTTCATTTTTATTTTGGCTTTGGAAAATGAAAATATATTTTAAAATGGGAGATACTTTCCAGAGCAAAATCTGATATTGGAAACAAAAATATCTGCATCAGAGTGTGTAGGTATTGTTTTCACAAAAACACTCAGCACTAACTCATATTCAACGAAAGAATCTCTTGCTAATTCCCCAGATTTATTAACAATATATATTGCTTGCATATTCCCTCGTATCTTTCCTTTACATTTGCATTAACCGCCTATCTATAATCACGTCTTTCCCTTCACCAAGTACCACCGTTTACATTAGAACCGATTCCCCTACTAACTGAGA